>NC_079210.1:51077606-51251418 GCF_026745355.1 Beta vulgaris subsp. vulgaris
CCCTTATAAGTAGCTTGGTGGTTAATTGGTTGGATAGTAACTCGAAAAGCGGAGTAGTCAAAAGTTCAATACCTCCCACGAACATTTGATCGTCGGGTTCATATGGGAAGTCGAAATTTTCATAAGGTTTCAGTATTCCATATAGGGGTGTAAGTTCGATTTTTGGTTTGGTTTTAGGTCAAAACCAAACCAAACCGAAATAAATTCGATTTTGAAATTTCCAAACCAAATCCAAACCGAAATTCGACTCAATCCAAACCAAACCAAACCAAAATATGAAACCAAAAACCAAACCAAACCGGATTTTTTTATCTTTCAAAATCCAAACCAATTTTTTTCATATTCCAAAATTCAAACCAAACCGAAATGAAATTAAATCAAACCAAGATAAAAACCAAACTGAATTTAAACCAAACTTTCTGATAATTTGTATTTTAAGTGACAATATTTTTGTATTTTCGTAATTAATATTAAAAAAAAGAAACACAAAAAAATAATAGACAATAATTCGGTTTTTTCGATTTTCCAAAACCAAAACCAATCCAAACCGAAAAACCGAAAAAATATTTTTTTTTGAATCCAAACCAAACCGAATTTCAAAAAAAAACCAAACCAAATTACTAATTCGGTTTGGTTTGGTTTTCGGTTTTTAACCAAATAACTTACACCCCTAATTCCATATTTATACAAAGTAAAGATTTCCATAAAATTCCGTATTTATAAGAAGTAAAAATTTCAATAAAAATTTCATATAAATAGGAAGTATGCTCCATTATCAGGTTCGTAGCAATTTGCTAAAAGTGTTAGTTGACCATGAAGGAAGTGAATTCCTAAGAAGTTTACTTCATCCCCACATCTTTTTATATGTGTTTTAACCAAACACCTCGCACATTTTTCAAATTTGTAGGAATTTTTGCATGTAATTTCATGTTAAACAAATAATCACGCACTAAATTTTATACGAGTAACAGAAGAGTCTTTAAAGAACTATCAAATCACACTGTGACATTGCACCATATAATAAGTATCTAAAAGGGAAATGAGCCAAGTGGCGACACGTGTTGAATTACAACACTTACGCGTTAATAATATTATTACGTAAATAATAAATTATAAAAATGATTTATGTCATTTCTACCGTTTTACTTTATTTTTTCATTTCGAGTGAGTTATATTTACACGTTCCGTAGTCCATTTTTTTGATAAAAATTTAAAGAGCATTGACTACTGATTCAAGGTTATAAAGTATTATAATTTATCAATGAATCAAATAGCACGGATTTGTAACATGATGTTATTCTACTCTTTAAATTCCAAAAGCTGCTCTTACTTGTCATTCTTATATTGTCCAAACTTCGACTCATTCTCTCCTGTCAAATAAGTAAATACAACTAAAATTTGTACTTTTTTAATTTAATGCATGATACAATTTGTACTTAGCCTAAATTTCATGCCACCGCCTAAATTTCATTTTTTTGGTAAACCCAAGATATAGCTGTTCTTAATTATCGGTGCAGTAACAATCAAGTAGGATAAAAAATAAGCTACTCATGCGAGATTTTTTAGGTCTTTTATAAGATATAGAAGTAACCCTACTATTGCTACTCATCAGAAGTTCCTAAAGACTGGAGAGTAGAGTGTAATGTGAGGAATTGAGGATAACATCATCTGTTCTCATATAATAAAATCAAGTAAATTGAAATTCATGCACCAAAAAAATATTATAAGCACAGTATATTAGAATTTATTTTTGTTTACATGATTTTGCAGGAAGAAAAAGGATTTAATTTATAAAGAATAGTTAAATGGCACTTACAATCAATTCCTGAAAAATAAAAATTCCAATATAAGGACATAACACCTTAGAACTATATACATATTAGATTTAATTAAAAATAACCTTAATATAAAATTCATCTGAAACAATACAATTTGTGAGTTCGCTCTAATTCGGCTTCACTTAAATTGATGTATAGTCGTTTGGGTGAAAATACTTCTGTGGTCTTCTAGATTCTTATAGAGAATAGATATTTTTACGGTTATTTCACCAAATACCCCCGACAAATCGCGAAATTCACAATATACCCTCAATGTTTCAGTAATGCACCGTATGCCCCTGACTATTCGAAAACGTGCACCAGATACCCTTTTTCTAACTGTCGTTAACTCACCGTTAGCATTATTTACAATTTGCCATCATTAAGCCCTAACCCTAATTCTAATCTAACCCTAACCCTACCCCTAAACATAACCCTTCTCCTTACCCTAACCCCTTGATAGCCCCCACCCCTCCCCTCCACCCCACCCTAGCCTCCACACCTCCCCCTCCCCCACCGCCGTAGCACCGCTCCCCCGCCCCCACCGTCGCTCCCCCGCCCCCTCTTCGTTCACCGGTGCAGCACCCCCCACCCCTCCCCTCCACCGGTCCCCCTCCCCTCTCCCCTCCAACTGCTGCCGGAAATTCGCGTGTCCCCCTCCCCCTCCAGTTGCTGTCGGAATTCGAGTCCCCCTTCGAATTCGAAAATCGCTCCACCGGTCCCCCTCCCCCTCTACTGCTGTCACAAATTCGAGTCCCCCCCTCCCCCTCCAACTGCTGTCGGAATTCGAGTCCCCCTTCGAATTTGAAAACCGCTTCACCGGTCCCCCTCCCCCTCTACTGCTGCCTAAAATTCGAGTCCCCCCCTCTAACTGCTGTCGGAAATTCAAGTCCCCCTCCCCCTCCCCCTCCAACCGCTGCCCAAAATTCGAGTCCCCCTTCGAATTCGAAATAAAGATGAGGACGAGAGAGGGGCTGCGGTGGCAAGGGGAGGGGGTGGGGGCTGCGCTGGGTTAGAGGGGATGGGGATGGGGTGGCGGCAGCGGTGGCTGGGGAAGGGGTGGGGTCTGCGCTGGGTTAGAGGGGACACTACAAAAAAAAGTCCATTTAGAGACGGACAAAATCCGTCCCTAAATAGGTCAAATCCGTCGCTATATGGGCCTTGAGACGGATTTAGAGACGGATATTGTCCCTCTCTAAAACCCTTGTCGCTAATTCGAGTTAGAGACGGATTTTGAAAATCCGTCTCTAAAGTTTAGCGACGGATTTTGGAAATCCGTCTCTAATCTTAGAGACGGATTTTGAAAATCCGTCTCTAATCTTAGAGACGGATTTTGAAAATCCGTCTCTAAGTTTAGAGACGGATTTGGAAAATCCGTCTCTAAGTTTAGAGACGGATTTCCAAAATCCGTCTCTAAATTCGCTGAAAAGATGAAAAATATATAAACGAAATTAATAACACGATAGTTCCTAATATTATCATGATTATATTTAATCACCTAATTCCCTACCTAGTTCAAGTTGATCTCATTATCATTTTGGAATATCCCTTAAGTAAACCCGGTTCAGCTCTACAAGGGAAAGCATAGTCGCAAGAATCGCTGTTCGTAGGAATCGAACTTGTGACCTCAAAGAAACGAGAAGAAGCTCCAACCAACTACACCAAATACAACTTGTATACTTCTCTACACAATATTGGTAATATGTCAAAGAAATATTAGAGACGGATTCAACAATCCGTCCCTAATTTAGAGACGGATTCAAAAATCCGTCCCTAATTTAGAGACGGATTTTAAATCCGTCCCTAATGTAGAGACGGATTTTCAAAATCCGTCCCTAAATTAAAGATGTGCAATAAAATAATCATATCTAAATTTAGAGACGGGTTTTAAAAATCCGTCCCTAATTTAGAGACGGATTTGTAAAACCCGTCTCTAATTTAGAGACGGATTTGTAAAATCCGTCTCTAACTTAGAGACGGATTTTTAAAATCCGTCCCTAAATTAAAGAAGCGCAATAAAATATTCATAATGAAATTTAGAGACGGATTTTTAGAATCCGTCTCTAAGTTAGAGACGGATTTTAGAAATCCGTCTCTAACTTAGAGACGGATTTCTAAAATCCGTCTCTAATTTAGGGACGGATTTCTAAAATCCGTCTCTAATTTAGGGACGGATTTTAAAAATCCGTCTCTAATTTAGGGACGGATTTTAAAAATCCGTCTCTAATTTAGGGACAGATATTTAAAATCCGTCCCTAAAGTTAGAGACGGATTTAAAAATCCGTCTCTAAATTAGAGACGGATTTTTAAAATCCGTCTCTAAATTAGAAACGGATATATATCCGTCGCCAAAAATCCGTTGCTATGTGAGCTTTTTTTTGCAGTGGGAGGGGGAGGGGGAGGGGGAGGGGGTGGGGTGGGGTGGGGGTGGGGGAAGGGTGGGGGCTGGGGTGGACAGTAGAGGTGAATTACGATTACGGTTAGGGATTAAAGATTAGGGTTAGAGATTAGGGTTAGATTTTAGGATTAGGGTTTAGTGATGGCAAAATTGTAAATAATGCTAACGGTGAGTTAAGAGTAGTTAGAAAAAGGGTATCTCGTGCATATTTTCGAATAGTTAGGGGTACACGGTGCATTTCTGAAACATTGAGGGTATATTGTGAATTTCGCGATTTGTCGGGGGTATTTGGTGAAAAAACCGATATTTTTATATTTTCCGTCCTTTTTCATCAGATGAATAAAAAAAGAAATTGAACACACTAGAATAAATACCATTTTAAGGGCTTGCCACCAATAAAGAGCACCAATGGGAGGCTGGGATCCCCTATAAAGATTCACAATCGAGGCCAAAAAGAAAAGAGATAGATGGAAGAGAAAACGAAAGAAGGCTAAAGAATGAAAGAAAGACATTCAAAAAGACAAAAAATCTAGCAATGGAGGCTAGGAAAAACCGTCTCACGGAGAAACCCTAGAAGCAACGAAAAAACCCTACTAAGGAGAAACCACAGAGGGAACGTGTTTATATTATGGCTGACTTAGGATAAGATATGGAGAAATTACCCCTCGAAAACTAGCATTGAAACTATGCTAATGGAAACAAGAATCAAAGAATTAAGGTTATTTACATTAGGCATAATTGGCCTCAACACCCTAAACTATAGCGTGAGTGTGTCAAACAGTCCCAACTACGACTTATAGCCAAAACATCCCAAAGTACGGATCTGGCTCCAGTTCGTACCATAAATGAGATCGGTGATCGAAATTCTCACCGGTTGTAAGTCGAGTGCTAGATATTGGGCAGTCATAGTAGCGTTTTTCTTGATTATGGTTGAATTTCCAAGTAGTTTGGACTAATGCAGGCAATAGATGTCGATAGTAAACCCTATCATTACCTAAACTGGTATTTGAATTCTTCTTGAAACTTGAAGATGAAGTTGTTCATCGTTATTATATAGATTTCACAATTCAAATGATGAAAAAATATTATAACATAATTATAATAAAAATTACGGAAAAAATTGGTATCATAAATCTAAAAATCGAAGTACATGTAATAAGATCTCGAATAATATAATGTTTTAGTGAAAAAAATGGTCAAAGTAAATGAATTCTAACATTATAAAAGTAAAGGAACAAACCAAAAAGACGTTCCTTTCACATATAAAATATATATATATTTCTTTGTTGATTCTTGTTTCCAGAAACTGGAAAGCTTTCTTGTCTCTATTTCTTTATCTATCCCTAGTAAAAAACTTAAATGGACCTGATGCACATTAAAGTAGTATGCAGCGGATTAGTAAGTGATATTAACTTCATATAGTGAGTTTTACATAGATATGGTTAACTTACATATAATATAGTAGATTTTATTAATGCAAATATATAGTGAAATTATGTGCAATATAATGGACAAATTAATTAAAATGTTTTAACATACAGGAAGATCTAAGATGCGTAGTATATATCGTGACACATGTTCTAATATATAGAATGATTTAGTTTCTGCATGATGAAATTAGTGTCTGAATGATATAGTGAGTTTTTCCGCGATATAATGTGTGTCTGAATGATATATATATATATATATATATATATATATATATATATATATATATATATATATATATATATATATATATATATATATATATATAGTTATTTTCTACATGATATAGTGTGTGTCTTAAGGATGTATTGAGTTTCTGCATGATATAATGTGTGTCTGAATGATATAGTGATTTCCGCATGATATAGTGAATTGTTCAATAATGATATGTGCTTTTGACCTGGTACACACTAACATTAACGTGAACCGGGTCCACACAAATCAGATGGTTATCCATGACTATTTTGATCTAATAACAACGAAACATAGTATGAATTTGGAAATATTGATAAGATAAAGACCTCAACCAAGTTTACCAATATCAAAGGATAAGTGTAAAACATTGAGGACGTGTACTCTTGTGCATTACAGGTTATTAATGTTATTAGGAAAATCCCATAGTACTTTTTTTTATTGGCCGGAGCCGCCGGACCATTAATTAGTACAGTACTTAGTTGAAATGTAATTTTTATAATCTTGTTACGATACATCATACATGCCATGATTTTTATATAATGACACGCATGATTGGTCGTCACTTTTTTTATTTTAAGGTCAAGCCTCCATGTTACTAAATACATCTACATTTATGCTTCTTTTAATTGCCCTAAGAACCAACCTTTGAAGGCTGCATTATTATAGCGTAATAAGTGTCGTCACAGT
This sequence comes from Beta vulgaris subsp. vulgaris, assembly GCF_026745355.1. Lineage (NCBI taxonomy): Eukaryota > Viridiplantae > Streptophyta > Magnoliopsida > Caryophyllales > Amaranthaceae > Beta > Beta vulgaris. The sequence continues at coordinate 51,084,192 of NC_079210.1, forward strand.
AGTTCATCTTTCAATTCCAAGATTAGCAGTTGTCACGTCGTCTCTCTTTTTTTCTCTCTTAGGTTCCTTTACTTTTTGTTGATAACGTGATCGCGATTATTTACTTAAAACAGAACTTGTTGGCTGGAACCTCGAAGAATTACTTTGACATGGCTTTCATTTTGTCGACCAAGGTATTTCAAATGAATATAATCGTGGTCTAGTTATAAGTAGAATGTTTTGTTCTAGTAGTTAAGATTGAGGTGCTGTGAACGATAATTTATATGTTTGAATAATCCTCATTATCCTTCTTTATACTTTGTACTGCCTTCATGGCTCATATGAATCGAAAAGAAGAAGAAAAAAAAGTAGGAGGTTGGGGCGTTGGGCATTCTGCATTCGATTACAAACATATTCTTTTGTATATAGTCTGGTTATTTAGCTAAAATTTAGCTAGCTAGTAAGAGGGGATTATTGACGAGTATTTCCTTAGTGGCAAGTATATTTTTTTGTATATATAGTGCTATTTTTATTAGTTTAAGCCTCTACTTTTACTTGTCAATTTTTTTTTTCTTTTGGCTGTGGGTTCCTAACAATTTTGTACATCTTCCCCATCCTATTCTTATTACCTCCAATCCTATTTTTCTCTAAACATATTAACATACCACATATTACTTGTCCAATAAAGTTTCATAAAAGATTCAATTGGTTGTAAGTATTTTGGTTTTTGTGACGATGATAGCTAAGGAATGTAGAAATGGGTTCAATACGACGGCCCGTTTGGTAGTCGTTAATAAATTGCGGTAATGGGAATGAATTTCAAGTGTAATTTTATTAGGGAAGCACCCTTAAAATCTCCATAGGGAGGCATTTTTTCTCCATTGACAAGCAATCTCACCCCTAAACTTGTGTTTTTGTCTCCAAGGGGAAACAATTTTCATTACCACTCATTACCACCTTACAAGGTGGTATTGGATGGGAATGAAAATTCAAGAAGGAAAGTGGACACTTTAGGATGAATTAGCATTACCATGGTAATGGACAATGATATTTTTCACAAATTTACACACAAATTCATTCTCATTACCACCATTTATGACCAACTACCAAACGGGTCGTCAATGTAATTAAGCATTTTCCCTATTTCCTAATTATTGTCAAATTGTGCTAGCTTCGGATTATACTAGGCTTTTTGGCCGAGACACCTAATTTAACTTATTGTTATTTTTTTTTCACCAAAAAAATTATAATGTTATGTATACTGAACTGACTATCTTTACAAGGGTTACTTACGTTTGTCCTTTGAGATTATATAGTTTGAGAGTAACATACTTCCATGATATGTATAAGCATAAAGAAATGGTTTGAGAATGACATAATTGACAATGTTCGGCCTTTGTCAACTCAAAGAAATATTTTTAAGACGAGAGCCCTAGTTTAATTGGTAGCTTCTACACATCCCTTACCCATCAAGAAAGGGTACACGAAACAAAATTATACGCCATGTTTTAGGAATTATGTAGGTAAACAGGTAAACAAGAGCAATATAAATATATAATGCTGATCAATCATATGATTCATATAAAACAATTTTTATTTGTTAAGAAAGAAATAATCAACAAGGCCAATAAAATCGGCAGGACTAATAATATACATTCATATTTTTTTTTAGGTTGGTGGATAACATGGATCATGAAGGTTTTTGTAAATAATTATAGTAAATATAGTCTTAAAAGTAAATATATATATAATTATGAAAAATTCATATGGAAAATTTTGTATGGTAGTCTTATGCTTGGTTTATCCATATTTTTTTTAAAGGTATGAAAAAAGAAGGTTAGGAGACCCTCCGCACGAAGGGAGCTCCTACCTTATCTGTTACAAGAATATTATGGAGAGAAGAGTGATTACAATCTTCTATTGAGAACTGATTATCGACTAAATGACCAACATTAGCTATTCAATCCGTTTCTTTGTTTGCTTCCCTATAGATGTGACAGATTTCCCAAGTTGACAAATCTTTTAGGAGGGTGAGGATGTCTCTGATGATGTGAGCGATTTGTCATGGGGGAGCCCATTTTTCAGTGACTAAATTGATGACCATGAGATTGTCGCCTTCGTTTATGATAATACTAAATACTATTTTGGAGTGCTAAGATGATACCATGATGAAGAGTCATTGCCTCGGCAATGAAGACAAGAGAGGAGCGAGTCGAGATTTAAAGTTGAGGCTTTGATATGGTCCAATGAGCGGGACTTTAAATCTCAAATGGTAACCCTTGAATCATTATCTCTATGTGGTACTATCTCAAACAGTTATACTACCTTCCACTACTCTTAACCACCCGCCAGCCACAATCCTAGACTCTTAAGAACAACTATAGCACTCTTACTAGGCCATTTCTTTTCAATCAATTGATTGTCCATTAGCACTTTCCCCAAATTATACGATAATGATTAATGGCTTCAATAAATGCTTAAAGAGAGTGTAGGGGAGACTGTGAAAAGCTGGCCAGTGGATGATTGGGGTGGTGGAAATCAGTATTTTATTTGAGATAAATAAATAGTACTCAATGTAAACTTGAGATAAGTAGCAAATTTCATATGGTACCACGTAAAATTCTCAATATAATATGAGTGGTACCTTATGAAATTTAAAAGGTTTTGACGGTGTCACATGAAATTCAATAGTACAAAGACTTCATACTATACATAATTTTCCAATTGATAACGATAATCTAAAGTATGCATGATTATCGTTCCTTTTTTAGTAATTCCAATTATGAACTAGTATTTCAAAATAATTTTAATCATGCAAGATGTTTTTCAGAAATGAGTAACCCTAAAACCAATGTAATATTTTTTAACACATTAGGGATTTTTCTATAGGATATCCTTATATTTTAGCTTTTCTATGCTATATTCTTGATGTTTTTTCTTCCAAGTTGTACCCCTAAATTTTTTATATTGTTCTATATTGCACCCCTCCATACTGTTGGATATATGGTAGTATATGGAGCTCATCAAGGTGTATGGGTGTGGAGATGAGGTTGCGTAGAAAGAAAACGTCATATTGGGCATAAGGCTAACTTTGAATGGACATATCTTTCAATCTAGAAATGATTTTGAGGTGATTCAAATTGGAGGTGATAGCTTGTTCCGAGAGCTTTCCAACGATAGGTCATATGTCCAATTCCGGTGAGAAACGAGAAAGTTATGACTGTTTTACGAAAACTGACGAAGCTGACGGCAGAAGACTCAGGTGCGCCCGCACCTGAGGGTGCGCCCGCACCAAAGGCTGGTGCGCCCGCACCACGGGATGGTGCGCCCGCACCTATCGAGGACGCGTTTTTTCCGGTTTTGCTTAGTGGGGGTATAAATAGGTGCCCTAATTACGAGATTAATGTATTCTTCATCTTTTAAACACAGATTAGAGAGAGAAAAAGCTATAGAGAGAGTTCTTGAGCGCTTTTTTGTAATCTTTCTTGAATATTCATCGATTCCTAGTGCAGATTCGTGGTTTTTCTCCCAGTTCTTGGGTTTCCACGTAAAATTTCTGGTGTGTTCTTTCCTGCTTTATTATTTGATATTCTATTATTGTTTGCTATTATTTCTAGATTGATAGTCAATAGAACTTACACATACGTCAAGCCAACATCAAGTATTCCGTAAGTTTCTTATTTTCAGTTCTTTAGACTTAAATCAGAAGAGAGAATAATTCTCCATTTTTATATGGTTGGAAGTTGGAACACTTGAGCAATAAGGTAAACTTTTGTAAAAAAATTATCTCCTAATGTAAGTCTAATGAACAGAAAATATAATAATAAAAGGAAATTTTTTTACTAGAAAGTATGAAATCAGCTTATTCTATAGTAAAATCCAACCGGTTATATTTACTTCAATGAGATTAAGATCTTATAATGCCTCCGTAAGTAATGACAAATTGATGATATATAGTGTAAAGGAAAAACTCAACGAGGATGCACACACGAGTACACGACAAACAACAATCAAGCAATAAACTTACTTTTAGTTTTTCGTTTGTCAAGGTAACTCGGAAAAAAATTCATGAAATGAGAGAAATATATAGAAAAATCACATGATGAGTAAATATCCTATTAAAGATAGACATTAATAAGTAGTGAAATACAACTTATTAATTTTAACCTATTTTCAAAGGTTTATCTTTAGTGGACTATCTATCCGAAATATAAGATTTGTGACATGTTTGTGATCATCCTCCCATTTAAGTGTTACTAGCAATGTCACCAAAATCATAGATTACATGCTTAGATATGTTTGTGAGCCTCCAATTTAATGGCCTAAGATTTGGGTACCTGAGAAACTTCCAAGTTGGGTTTGGTGTGTTGAGTAGTGTTGGTAGTTGAGAGTCGTATCAGTTGACAAAACTTACCAACTAGACAGCTAAAAATGAATAATCGACATAATCTTTTAATACAGATGTTTATATACTATAGTTCACTATTGCTAGCAAATAGCAATTTCCTATCCTTAGCTTTTTTAAGTCCATAACGATTAACAAAGATGTTTGCTACCGCGTTGGCTGTGACATGAATTTGACCACCTGCCTTCTGACTATACGTTACGATCGATAGAGATCATAAATTTTGCGAAAGTTCGTTCACTAAGGACTTCTTTATTGACCCCAATCTATTGCTTATACATCTATACCCTACAAAATTAATTAACATGAGGTCTATGTTTTTCTTTTTTGACGAAAACATGAGGTTTATGTTTAGTTGGTTTTATTAGTAACATACATAGGGAGTTAATTAATTATCAAACATCGATCCGACTCGTGTTACAATTTCATATGAAGAAAATAGGTTCTGATTTCTGTCTCCGAAACTAATATGATTTAGATCTAGACAGTTTCGTATAATAATTGTCTATTTCAACTCGAGTTGATCTAGTTGACTGCAAAATCATTTTATTTAAAGTAAAATATAATTATATTTTGAAAACTTTTCTAAAAAAAAGTTTCATATCGATATCATTGAATTAAGCATTGTGTTTGTTGGACTTATTAATCTGATGCATCTGGTTGGATATAACTATGAATGAATATATTATATTTTCGACATATATTTTCTATATTTGTTGAGATTTGGTTACTAATAACAAGTAACCAAACTTCTTCGCTAGTAACTCAATGACAATTTTACTTTATTTTTAAGGCATCGGAATTTCAGTCATGCAAGAACGACCTAATCTGACTAAAGATTAGCTCTACTTTGGAGAAAATATTTATGGTACACCTGGGTGTACCATGCTCATGGTACACCCCCAAGATTATTTTCTCCAAATGAGCAAAATGAGCGAATGAGCAAATGAGCAAATGAGCAGAATGAGCAAAATGAACAAATGAGCAAATGAGCAAACAATTCTACTTATTTAAGAAAATGAGCAAACACTTTTATTATAAAATGAGCAAAGTGAGCAAATGAGTAAATGAGCAAAATGCCCATATGAGCAAATTTGGTGTCAAATGAGCATCTAAAGTTTTAATTTATTACAAAAATACCACTAGGTGTACCATGCTCATGGTACATCCGGGTGTACCATGAGTGAACTCCTACTTTGGAAAGATGAACAACTAATCTTTAATTTTTAAAGTCACGTCGACTTTAAATTTTCTGTAATTCTACCACTTATGTGACACAACAAAAGTTTTTTTTTTAGACTATCACAATTAAGAACTTGTATGAGAATCTCACCACATCATTTTGGTATTAAGATTAGTTGGTCCAAGAATTTATTAAGCAAAAAATAATTAACTAATAATACTCTTAAAATAAAGTAAGCTAGACAAGATAAACCTTAAGGCTAGTTTATGGTATTGTAGTTTTATATTCTCATTTTTAGTAAGAAATAAGTTTTGTGTTCATATGTGGTATTACTTTTTTTAAAGCAAGGAAAATTTAATATAATAAATACTAAATTTTTCATTTTGAAATTTTCATGAAAAAATCTACATAGCCTCTTCAATCTTAAATTGTGTAATAATATATATATATATATATATATATATATATATATATATATATATTATATTTCAAATTTAAAATTAGAGCAAATACTTTGAATTTTTTTTGCTTTATGCAAGCAATTACTAATTTGACCTAATCTTAACCTCTAAAAGACTAATTTATTTCAAATATCAATAATATCATATGATTGTCAATTATATCAAACACTAAGAACATTAGATTGCCACTACAAAATGAATGGAAAAGAGGATTAGGTATTTGATGATCTAATTGGATTGTGATTCTATCCTTTTACTTTTGTGGGTGATGATGAACTAAAACATCATTAAACAAGATAAATTTATTGGCTTTACCTACATCTACATGGCATGTGAACCCCCTAAAAAAAAGTGAAAGCCCCACCTCTTATAACCATAATCCAGGAGTTGGCGGATAAGAGAAATAAATTGGATCCAAAATAGTATTTGATGTGAGTGGTAAAAGGTCCTTTCAAATATATGGACCCAACATGTCTTGGGACTATTAGGACAAAGATTTGGGGGCGGTGCCCTAGCGTGGGACACCCTGTTGCTTAGGGGCTTCCAAGACATCTATTGTCATTAGTCACCAAGTATATTAAACTCATCCTTTCAACCCCAAGCTAACGCCTAGAGCTACTATATTTTTTCTATTTTGGCAATCATTTTATTTCTTGTTAATGAGATTTTGATCTTGTTATATCAATTATCAAGATAAGAGATAAATACTTTCCTATTAAAGATTATTGGATTTGTTGGCAAGACGGTCTTAAAAATTTTGAGCCGTTGTGCTAATTATAAAGTTGGGCCATATATATAAAACAATTATGCATAAATTGTTAAAATGTGATTTATATATATCATAAAATAAGCATTATTATCATATTGTCGTAAAAAAAAGATCAAATTTGGATAATATGACTTAAATTTGAGATTTTTGGGCCCTCTAAAAGACGGGGTCCTGTGTTGTTATTGGTCTCTTTGCACACCCTAATAGACTGCCTTGTAATTGTTGGTATCCCTGTCTATATATCTCCTAAAGGAAATTAGCGATGAAATTGTGGAGATAGCAAATGGAGAAAGGAAATAGAGGTGTCTTAATTAATATTTTGTATATTTTTTTAGTTATCTCATAATTAAAACAATTTGACTTTTACATTTGTTCGTGCTCAACTTTGAGTATTTCTCATATTGTTCTATGTTCTTTAATTTCTTGGCAAAGTAATAAAAAGTTATTGGGATTAAAGTGTATATATATATATGATAGTAATTTGGTATAGAAAAAGGATTGTCAAATAATGTTTGTTAATTGTTAATTGATTGAATACATAAACTGATAGCTCATTATGTTAATTATTTGATTTATCTAGTTAATTATACATATGTTAGTTGTTTGTGTTGAAGTATCTTCACACAGTTTTCCACTTCAAAATGTTCAGTCCTCTCTAGCCAAAATTCTACCAGTTTTTCAAATTTAATTTTATGGATCTAATCAAATTTTCCGATCTTTTAATTACAAAAGGACCAATATCTGATAATTTGACTATTATCTATTATGAGTCAAAAACCTTAATTTCATACCATTCCTCAATTAATCTAATAAAACCATAAATAAGATTCAATCAAGAATCTAAAAACAGCTGTGATAGACCTAATCTAAGAGGCTCACCACTTTACTTATATTTAAATTAACCTTCAATTTCCTTCAAAAAAAAATATATAATAACCTTAAATTGTGAAGCAAAATAGTAACAATAAAGTAAAAACAAGGGCAAAATAAAAGGGTTTAAAAGGCAGGAAAGAAACGTGAAAAGATGGCATGAAATATTTAAAGACCCACTTGTGTGTAAATGTTCCCATGTGCTAAATTTTAAGAGCAACCTTCCAAAAGTCCCCCCAACTCCCATAGTGCTCCCTCTCATCTTGAATCTTTTAAAGCATAGAATTTTAGACATTGTGGATGCTCTTACAAACTTTCACACATCTTTTACATTTATAATCTGATCCTTTGGTCCTACTATTTCTTTTGTCTTTTTTTCTTCTCTCAAAAAGTTTGTAAATTATATTATTACCTGGAAAAAAAAATTGTAGACACGTATATTAGCATGAATGAGTTGTTTGTGTTTTTCTCGATCCACCATTATGTACACTTTGAAGAATTGAATCGTTGTAACTAATAAGCATTTTTTTGACTTTTGATGCTAACTTTGTTGAATTATACATACATGATCTTTACTTTTTGTTTAATATCATACTAAGTAGGGGTATATCAAGCACTCATTGGTCTTATAGTATGGTTTTTTATCTTACCGCTATGAGATTGTCAGATCAAATTTCATTAGAGACATTGTATAGTGGAGAAAAGAGTATAAGGAACCTATAGCCTTGAGGGCACTGCATGCATGTGTAATTAAATTAAATCAGGTTGATCTGTGTAAAATTATGATTTATTTTAGAACATTTTTTCTTACCAATCGAAAAAAGTATATGTATGTGTATTTTAAATTATATCCCAACAACGTAATTTTTTCAAGATGTCATGTTCCTACTATAAAAGCAACATTGGAGACTTATTTTTCTCTATGTAAGATGATAAAAATGTGGAAAACTCTTGGACCTACTATCCTCAATGAGTTGTAAGTTGTACTCCGTAAGTTGTAACAAGGGATCTATTCTCATGGGGTAGTAGGGTGAGGGATTTTAAATGGACTAGACTTTTATAGGTGATCGACTCAGGACTCATGTAGTCATATGTACCAATGCAAAAAATAAAATCCCTCCATTATTTTTTAATTGTAATATTTTTTTTATTTGGACGTTTTATATGAATTGCAATATTTTCTTATTTGGTAATATTTCTCTCTATTTCCCCGGTCACATGGATCGTACTTTTTATCTATCTTTTCTTAACATAGATTTCTTAAAAAAACTAATAGGGTGTGTTGCAATTACTTTTGAACGGAGAAAGTATATAAAGTAGTTCCTTTTTATAAAAATAGAGCGAGTTCAACATGAATTTCTTTCAATCTATAAATTCTAAGGACTTAATAAGTAAATTTGAAGCGAAAAAGATGGAGGTGGCTATTATAGTTATTAGTCCCATATAATGGGACAAGGATAGGGGAGGAACTACTTTACTGATACTAATGTCTCTTTAAACTATATAAAATGGGACGAAGATAGTAAATAACAACTTTACTAATGCTAAATTTTCTTCAAAGGGAATATATGACAGAAATTGTATGGATATACATATACTAAGGTTATAATCTTTGTGGCTTTTACCTTGCTATAATATGTGGCCTGGTGAAGGTGATAACGGGATTTGGGAAAGGAAGCTTCAATAGACACTAGTGAAAGTTTGGAACCATCGATCAGTTTTTTTTAGCGTGCACCTATCCGTACAAACATGTTAATTGATGATTAGACTAGGATTTTTGAATAAGAAGATTTTATGATTATCACTCTTGCTTGTAGATTCGACCTTATTTATTATACTACTAATTTAGTAGATTAAGTTATAAAACATAACTTTGCACAGGTTTGACGATAACCTCACCTCTAAAGACAAAATTTGTAATTTCATCTTGCAATCACAAGAAGTTATGGACGAAAAGCATGTGTGAAACAAGAACTTTCGTTGTACTTTCGCACCTATATCATGACGTTGTCCACTTTCTTGAGTGAAAGCATTGTTAAACATGCACGAAAAGGTTTCAAGACATGTATCAAAAAGGTATATATAGTGATATGGGGTCTCCTTGAGGCTCGAGAATGGTAAAAAAGTTGGATTATTTATCCTATTTGGGAAGGTGGAAGAAGAATTGTTAAACATGCACAAAAAGCTTCCAAGACATGTATAAAAAAATACGACGATACAGGGTCTCCTTAGGAAAAGTCTCGAGGGGAAAAGGAGGTTCGAATTTGTCCCAATCGGGAAGATGGAAAAAGAGCGATCCATATATAGGTCATAAGCTTAAGGACTTCTCATCAAGTTTGTGGAATAGGAGGTTCTCCCATACAAGGATAAAGGGATGACAATGCAATAATATTGGTCAAATATTGGTAAATTTAGTGCTTATGGACTTCCTTTAGACTTTTAGACTCTCTTTCAGACTTATTTCATTACAAAATTACAACAAAATATTATCATTGTGCTTCTAATTCTATATTTTCCATACTAATATGTCATTTACATGTGTCCCTCCGCCACAAATTTTGGCTTGATGGGTGCGTGCTTGAATTGGTAGGATCATTTCCTAGCGCTTGCGGTTGCGGCTTGACAATTGACATGGTTAATATAGGCACAAATATAGTGTTTTCCCTTTTGCTTGGTAATACTGAAACTAGCCATAGAAAATTGCATATTAGATATATATTTCAAAAAAAATAGAACTTATTAAACTACTCCCTTCATTCTATACTATGATTTTTATTTTTCTTAGGTATCCTAAAAAATGTTCCTATTTCAAATCTTTATACTTTAATTATGCATTTGTTGTCATCCTATTGGTTCAGTTCAATTCAGCTCTGGACAATACTTTATTCTCACATATCACTGTTCATTTCATTTCAGTTCAGTTCAACTGTTTATGCCGGAAAAATACAAGCACTTAGGGCATGTTCTCTTCGGCATAAAACAACTGATCTGAACTGATCTGATCTGAATTGAACTGAACTGAACTGAACTGAATTGAATTGAACTGAACTGAAATGAATAGTGATATGTAAGAGTAAAAGTATTGTCAAGAGCTGAACTGAACTGATTTGATCTGAACTGATCTGATCTGAACTGAACTGAACTGAATTGAACTGAACTGAACTGAAAATAAGCTGGGGAGAACAGGCCCTTTCCTAAAGGGCTTGTTCTTTTCGGCATAAAACAGCTGAAGTGAACTGAACTGAATTGAACTGAATTGAATTGAACTGAACTGAACTGAACTGAATTGAACTGAACTGAATTGAACTGAAATGAATAGTGATGTGTGAGAGTAAAAGTATTGACAAGACTCAAGAGATGAACTGAACTGAACTGATCTGAACTGATTTAAACTGAATTGAATTGAACTGAACTGAATTGAATTGAACTGAACTGAACTGAAAATAAGTTGGGGAGAACAAGCCCTTAGAACTGAAATGAATAGTGATATGTGAGAGTAAAATATAATTCCCAATTTAGTTACATCTAATATTTGAGACTAGCACAATTCTTAACATACTTGTGTATAATTTTTTCTACTATTTCTTTCTACAATCATAATAGTGGTGCGATGTGGATAATAAATCAATCGATAGCAACCAATATAAAATATAAATTATCAGGCAAGACAAAAGTTATGAAGAATTTTGCACCAAAATTAAGAGATGTGCATAATTTATGGGATTTGTTGTGTGGAAATAAGGTTGAGCTTATATTCATTAAGGAGATTTACAACCTATACATAATACAACCAGTAGGAACTAAACTAGGAAAAAATAAGTTATACAAGGAAAAGATAAGAGAGAAAAGGTCAGTGAAGATATACAATTATATCATATACATAATAAGAGATGATTACGTATCATGATTTATATTATTTCCTATACTACCTCCATACCTTTTTAGTTGCACAATTTGATTTTGTGGCATTACACCTCCAATGGCAAAAAAAACCCTCCCCATATGGACTCTCTCTCCTCAAATGGGGCTCCACATGAGTGGGGTTGGTTCCCCATTTAATGAGGATGCTCAAGTTTTAGGGGAGGTGCCCAAGTGAAGAACAAATGGGGAGCTTACACATGGCGGGTGAGAGAGAGAAAAAATATTGGTGGGGTATGGGAAAGTAGGAGAGAGAAAAGATAAATGGGGAGGTAGATGAGTGGAGGTATGTGTTTCAAATTTGAGTAAGGTAAAATGAGGAGGTAGTGGAAAATGAGGTGGACAAATAAGGTGAGGAGAGAGAAAAAATGGGGTGCCCCATGAATGGAGGTGCTCTAATATTCATCAATCAATTTTGATAAGCTATCTTGCATTATTATATCAAATTTTTATAAGTTTTGCTTACACCTAAATAAGAGATATTAACGTTTAAAGAATCGTCTCGATAAATATGAAAAAGCAAATGGTGCAACTAAAAAAATACAGAGGTAGTATTTTTTTTATTAATATTAGTAAATTAAGTCAGCCCAAGGGCTAACTCCTACAAGGATACTAGCTTGTAGGAAACACCAACACATTGGCTGGTAAGACCCCAACATAATATAGGGGTAAGGATCGAAGTATCGAACTCTTGACCTTAGGAGCCAAAGGGGAGCGCTCTACCCATTTAAGCTAACTTCTATCCTTAAAATACAGAAGTAGTATGTTGTTGCTAGTTTGCTAGTTTGCTACTATCAAAAACATCCCCACAATACCAGGGCTATTTTTGTCTTTTCACTCTCCCAAAAAATAATTTCCTTCAAAAATTACAAAAATTTGCCCTCACAAGTTGACTACTCTAATGGCGGCCTTTATGCCATGCTCTATATAAAACAAACAGAAAAACATTTCTTCTTCATAATCATACCTTCTTCATTCCTTCTCTTTCTCTCTCTTCTTTCTCTCTCTAACATTCCAAGGCAAAAAAAACAAGGGGAGTTAAAAAAAAAGCTGTTTTTGTTCCCCTTACTTAAGGAAGCTAAGCAACAGTTACAAAAAAAAAAATAGTACACAAGAGAAAAAAAATATGGATCATGAAGAAGGTAAAAGAATGATAATGAAGGGTATATGGCCAATATGGGTAAATGTAGTTATACTTGTAGCAATAACAGTTGCAGCAAAGTTAGTAGTTCAACTATGGTGGAGACCAAGAAAAGTTACAAAACATTTTTCAGAGCAAGGAATTAAAGGTCCTCCTTATAATTTCTTCATTGGAAATATGAAAGAATTGGTAGAATTGATGCTTAAGGCTTCTTCTCAACCTATGACTTTTTCACATAATATACTTCCTAGAGTTCTTCCTTTCTACCATCATTGGAAGAAAATTTATGGTAATTTTATTTTTCCTCAATTCCTACTCTTCGTTTTTTTGTCTACACAAGGTTGCGTACATCTGATCCCCTCGTATGGTCTAAGTGAGACATACATCTTTGTGTTTTCAATACTTGTCATATGGTTTTGTCAAGTTAAAAGAAAACAAAACTTTTGATCAAAAGAAGCCAAAATATTGATCATACTTTTGATTTGAAAGGATGGAGGGGTCTCAAATATAGATGAAGAAAATCCAATTATTACATCCCAACTTTTTTTTTGATGCCAAAAAAAGTTTTGTTTGTTTGTTTGTTTCTTCTTTGTATGTTGTTGCATCAAAACAATGCATAATATTGAGAGGAACTGTTTTTTGAGCTGTCTTCTTTCTATACTACCCCTCACTATCATCATAATAACATTATTCTCTTTCTTCAATTCTCTTGTGGTGGTTGTATGTCACTACTTCCTGTTTCTTAATTTGCTAACTAGTTATCTACCATTTTTAACCTACATGATCAACTAATAAAATTTCCTTAGTGCAACTAATTAATTAGAATTATGCCATTTTTTCTTAGACTTTTAAATTTATTTTTTCCATATATGATATTATCATATGTATACATACATATATAGTATATGGTAAAATTAATTATTTTTTTTTGGAAATTGTCAACAGGTGCAACTTACCTAATATGGTTTGGACAAACTCCAAGGCTAACCATAGCAGATCCAGGTCAAATAAGAGAGATTTTCTCCACGAAATCAGAATTTTATGAAAAATATGAATCTCACCCACTTGTAAAAAAGCTTGAAGGTAATGGTCTTATATCCCTCAAAGGAGATATTTGGTCTCATCGTAGAAAGACCATTACACCCATCTTCCACCTCGAAAATCTCAAAGTAAGTCAATCACATAAATATTTCATATGAATTATAATTGTATAGAGTATGTACTTCTTCCGTTTTATAATAAGTGAAACATTTCTCTTAAAAAGCTCTCACATAAAAGAGAAAAGTATTTTACTTATTATGGAACGGAGGAAGTATGTAACAATAATGATCAAATATAAAAGATGAGTAGTATTATCATACATGATTTACTAGTGTACTCCGAGAAGTATATATTAACTGTTGGTTAAATTTGGCAAATGTTGCGCAGTTGATGATACCTATAATGGGAAAGAGTGTGGCCCATATGTTGGACAAGTGGTCCTTGATGTGTAAGTCAGGGAAAGTTGAACTAGAAGTCTCAGAATGGTTTCAAAATTTGACAGAAGAGGTTATTACAAGGACTATTTTTGGGGGTAGTTATGATGATGGCAAGAAAATTTACCAATTACAAGCTAAACAAATTGTGTTTGCGGCCGAGTCCTTTCAAAAGGTGTTCATCCCTGGATACAGGTAATGTATTTGCGTTATAGTTTTATTACTGCTCTCAGTCAAGCACGCTTAACTTTTCTTAAAAAAAAAAAAAAAAAGAAACACGCGTTTTATGTTCTTGTCCTTTATTTCGTTTGCAGATTCCTGCCAACGAAGAGGAACAGGACGACGTGGAAGTTAGACAGGGAGATCGAGGCGTCATTAATGAAGCTGATTAGTCAGAGAAAAAAGAGTCTTCTCGAAAATCGAGAACGAGGATTATTGGAGGAGGTGGAGGAAGAAGAAGGAGAAGAATGTTATAGAGATTTATTGGAGGTTTTAATAGAAGCAAGTATAAACACAAAAAAAGATAGTAGGAAAATGAAGATAAGTGAGTATGATATAGTAGAAGAGTGTAAGAGCTTCTTTTTTGCTGGGAAACATACAACTTCAAACTTGTTAATATGGACAAGTATTCTCTTAGCAATGCACCCTCAATGGCAGCAATTGGCACGTGAGGAAGTTATGAGGGTGTGTGGAGCACGTGATATTCCAACCAAAGATGATGTTTCAAATCTAAAGACGGTAAGTGATAAGTGCTTCCCCAAAATTATGCCCCCATTTTTCTCTTTTTCTTTTTGTCAGCATGCATTCTTGTCTATTTCTAGGAGGAAAAGAAGAAAATATCCAAGATAAATATAAAATTTTATTTATTTATTTATCTTATAAAGAAAGTACTTATAAACTTTACTCTAAGGCTTTGGTTGGTAGGGCGTAGAATATTTTTATGTAAAATGATTTTCAAGGAAAACAATTTATAAGGGAAAACACAATTCCAAAATTAATTTTTCGTTGTTTGGTTCAATATAAGGAAAAAAAATGAAAGAAATGTGAAAGAAATTGTAAGGAGGTAGCTAGTGAGAGGAGTGTACAAGAGAAATAAGGAAAACTTTTTTCCCTTCATTTTGAAGGGAAAATGATTTTCCATCATTAGGAGAGCAATTTTACTCCAAGAGAAAATGGTTTTACACTCTTTTGCCAACCAAACGATGTAAAATTGAAAATAGAGGAAAACAGTTTTACAGGAAAATGTTTTACGCCCTACCAAACAGAGTCTAAATGAAAAAGTACTTAAAATATAGTAAAAAAAAAAAAGGGTCTTTGGACTTTGGCTAGTAAATATGATCTTAATGCTAATTATCATTTATTAACTTGGTATATTAATATACTACTAGTAAATAAAAAACTAGGTTATAAGCCAAATTCTAATGGTCTAAAAGATAGATATGAATAAAGTGTATCTTTTAGATGTCAAATTGTCAATATATTGTATATAATTTTTCATTTTTGTTTCTATTATATATAATAAGTAAATTAAGGCGATTTTTTTTTTGTATATAAAGTTTAGGTATACATTTCTATCACTATGGTTAAGAACAACCTAGTCGATGTCATTATGTTGATCTCATGTGGGAATAATCTTCTAAAAATGTGTTCATATGACCTCATCAAAAGAGTTGCTAATCTTTTTCTACTGCTTTCATACTATAATAGTAATAGAGTGTTACTTTTTTCCATAAGTTTTACCCATAACAAAATTAAATCACTCCAAATTATAAGATCGCAATAATAAAAATCTTACATCTATACGCATCTTGTTTTTATTTTCTTTATAACGAGTATAGTTTAATAGTAAAAGTGTGATTCGTTTTATTAACCCTTTTAATAGTTCTTTTCATAGTAAATGAAATGACATATTTTCTCTATAAACAAATCTATGCAGTTAACAATGATCATATATGAAGTCCTAAGACTCTACCCACCAGTGGTAGCAACAATCCGACGGGCTAAAAAGGAAGTAGACCTTGGAGGCCTAAACATAAGAGAAGGAACCGAGCTCCTTGTCCCAATCTTAGCCGTCCATCATGATCCCACAATATGGGGCCCCGACGCCTCGGAGTTCAACCCAACCCGTTTCGCTCAAGGCGTGTCTCGGGCTGCTAAACACCCGACCGCTTACATGCCATTCGGGCTCGGGGGCCGCCAATGTATTGGACAAAACCTAGCATTGTTGCAAGCCAAGTTAGCAATAGCCATGATCTTGCAAAAGTTTACCTTTGAGCTATCCCCCAATTACAAGCATGCACCCACTGTTTTAATGCTCCTTTATCCTCAATTCGGAGCCCCGGTCATATTTCGGAGCTTGTAAGACCCAAGATCCGACCCTAACGTACGTATTTTTGAGTCCTACGTATAAAATCCCCACATTACATCAAACTTACAAAAACATCTTGGCTCCACTTTCTTTGATTTTTTTTCCCTACCCTCTTGTGATTGTTTTGATGATTTGCTAACCCTTTTGTTACACTAAACCGTATGTGAAAAATCTAACAGTAGAACTTTTTTTTCATTAACATTTTGTGTCACTCATTGTAATTAAGTATATATATGTATACATTTGCTCCTGACTGACACATTGTAATATATGATAATTGTTGGAAAATGTAAAATGTGATTTTAACAGTATGTTTTACGCATCTCTATCTTTTCCATGGGAAGAAGCATTCTATCTTAGAATATCCCACTTTTATTTTATTTTTTGGATGACCAATATCCCATTACTATCGGCAATCCATATAAAAACCTAAAATTAAGAAAGTGTATATATATCATATATGACTTTTTCAAAAGGTAAATTAATCTTGAAACTTAATTTCAACAAATTATTAGTCAAGCAGTTAAACTTCCAAAAATTGCTATTTGTTTGTTTAATTTCTTAGTATTAATAGTACTCTCCAAGTCTTCATCCTACAATAATTTAAACACTTGTCATCAAAGTATTATGAGAGTTATCACAATTGATTTATCTATTGTTATTTTAATTGAGAAATGTGAGAAAATAATCGAGTGTTTTCATTATGGAAAAATATATGTGAAATGAAATAGTGGGTATAAGGGGAAAAATGTTCGAAGATCAAGGAGATACTAGCCCTTGCTACATAAAGTAGCTATTTGTGATGTTTAGAATAATTATTTAGTGTATCTAAACTAAGGCCATGGATCAAATTCTCTTTACATCACTATTTTTGTAGCTTCCTAAAAAAAAGCAAAATAAGGCATTCTAAAATACAAAAATTATTAAAAGAGACATTCTAATTTTAATATAAAAGTAAATGTAATCACTAAATGAATTTAAACTAGTCACCGAAAAAAATTAACCTAGTCACTATTGAGCTAATTCTCTTTTTAATATTGGGTTACTATTGCCTAATTTTAATTTAAAAGTAGATGGTCTTTTACAAGACAAACTCTTCAAAATAAAGACTTGTTCACCCCAACTTATTTTCAATTTAGTTCAACTCAACTCTAGACAATACTTTTACTCTCACATATCACTATTCATTTCAGTTCGATTCAGCTGTTTTATGCCGAAGAGACCCCCGATTAATTTTACCTTTCTGAGAAAAAAAAATGTAAAAAAGAATAATTCGGTCCTTGATACTCAAAGAAATGTGGATAGACATGTGAATTTGACAGAATCCTTGAACTCCATATATATAAGTGGAAAGAGATATTCCAAAATATAGTAAAAAAAAAAGTCAACGCTCATAATATAATGGTCATGTACACAATAATGAAAACCCCCCTAACTCCAAAGAGAATAAAAGATGTGTTACGTTGATGAATGATGATGCATTAGAAATTGACAATTAATATATGAAATGGAAGTAGGAAGTAGGAAGTAGGAAGAAGGCTGAGTCTTCAACGCGTAAAGAGCCTAACTGCACAAAGGGAACATCACTAATGAGGCCAGCTTATCATGCCAGATGAGATAAAACTATTAATATAAGTCATAAGATTTGTCATTAATTATACAATAACAATAACAAGATGATATTAAATATATTTCATTATTATAGAACATCAGCAGCTAATCATCATCTAATACTGTTTTAGCAACAAGACATCAAACACAACTTGCATGCTTCAAAAACTATTAGTTAAAAAAAAGAATTGACTTTACAATTAACAAGGGGTTGCAATTGTAAATGTAGTAGGTGTCTTAAGATTATATGGAAGGGACATGAATCTTATTAACATATAATGATGCAGGGAAGTAGGTTTCACATTTTTATTGTTAGGATGACAAAAAGGAGAGCACAGCTATTTTTATCAGATAATGTCTAAAAATATAGTAATAGTAATAGTAATGTTTGAGGAATCACTTAGTCAAAAGAGCACATGATGTCACATTAACCATTTAAAACTCATAAATCAAGGATTGCATATTATCAAAGTTCAGAGCAATTGTAACGTAAACCATAACAAGTAGTACTTGGTCTATTGGTAAAGAGAGCATCCTTCCAACCTCAAGGTGGGTTAAATCCCCACTAGAGGCACTTTGAGGGTAGGGATTTCCCTTACCCTTCCACCTTACTCTCAAGTGTCTAGCTCATTAATACCCGAACGGGGTCCGGGCCACTTCTTACCAAAAAAAATAAAAAATTGTAATGTTAACCATTATCTCCCTCTCATTTGGATGGTGAACAGATTAATAAAAGGAAGAGATTCAGATATAGAGGTAGTATCAGCAAAATCTTGTATCATAGTCCCTTTGTTTCTTTCTAGTTTACTCATTTTTACTTTGGAGATGAACTAAGGAGAAAGTACAAAAGTATGAGAAAAAAACTAAAAAGATGGAAAAATAAACTAAAAAAGTAGATTAAAATATTAAAAAGTGGATAATATGGATGGAAAAAGAGGAGAAAGTATATGAGACATATTACCAAGAATATAAAGAAGCATTAGATTAAAAAGAAAGCGACCAAAAAGGAAAGTGTATTAAAAAAGCAAGTGATACTTGGTGTTAAGGTCATGAGATCAAATCCCAATAATTAGCTTATCCTTTCCCCACTATTCCAAAATAATCTGACCTACTAAACTGGATTGGTTGAAGTGAGAGAAGTTTCCGTCCGATAGAGTCTTCTCCTCACCACAAAACAAAATGAAGAAAATAATGTGTATATCTAAAGATAGATAAATTTAACCATTAAAAGTTCTAACTTTCAAACTTTAACATTCTCTAATGCTTTCCTATAGCAATCTAATTAAATTTCTGGTGCAACCCTTATAATAACATACATGACGCAACCAATTACCTTTCAACTAATATCGAGAAATATGCTATCATTTGTATTGAATATCTTCCATAGCAATCATTCAGAACTTCTGAGCTGATCATAGAGACCTGAAATTTTTAAGTGAAGAGTAAAATGAGAAAATTGGCAGAGCTCTCAGCTGTTTAGGGCCTAATATATGTATCAATATGATTAAAAGTTCATACATCAGCTCAGCATAATGTCATTTACAAAAAATTTAAGGACAAAGCATCATGTGCGTAAACCAGTAATTGTAACACAAATCTCAAGGGAAACTGCAAAGGTTTCATTTCAAAACAAGCATTCTACCCTTGACCTTGTAAAAGAAGAGGATAATTATACACTAAAAACACCATAATTTCGTACAACCAAGAAACAATAGACGAAAGCTTTTTACCATGAAATCCACAGCATGACAATAATGTCATTTACATGATTTAAGGACAGAGCATCATGTGTGTAAACCAGAAATTGTAACGCAAATCTCAAGGGAAACTGCAGAATTCATTTCAAAACAAGCATTTGATCCTTGACTATGTGAAAGAAAAGGATAGTTACACACTAAAAACACCATAATTTCGTACAACCAAGAAACAATAAACGAAAGCTTTTTACTATGAAATCCACAGCATGACAATAATCAGTAACGTACAGGTCCAGTAATTGCCATTGCCAGGTTTAGAATCAAAATCAATCGAAACATGAAAAGGATTTCTTGAAAAGTAAAATTACGATTTCGATATAAAGCATAAATAATTTAATAAATAGCAGTACAGATATCAAAATGCATATATGGAAGAATGAACAAGTAAATAAACATATTGACACAAAGCACAATATGAAGGGTAGGTTCAGCTAGTTCTACGAGACACCAGTTGTTGGAACAACAATACCCAGGTTTTCCACATTGTAACTTTCAAGACAATGATCTAGAGCTTCAAAACAACAAAGTGCTAGTTGTCTCCCTGCTTGTTAGTTAGCACTCTACTATGTTAAGTACAATAATGTAATTGGTTAGCACATATACCAATTAAACAGTCAGCCATGGTGCATGCTGGAGAGTTAAGCTTTTAATAAAATCATGCCAGTCTTAAATTGCTTAATCACATGAAGATAAAGCAGATACACAGTCACACCATAGAAACTGTCAAGTTTCCTTTGGAAGTAGGAACAACTTTCCCTACTTTTAAAGCATTATCATATATTACATTAATCATTTTGTCAAAATTGCCTTCTAACAAGGTGCAATTCAAACCGTACGCGTGTATGCATCAATGCAGCACACATATATTCAGCATGATAATTCACCCAACTCGACACCGAGCAGAAAAAATGAATTGAATGCCATATCTAAATCTATGTTATTTCACTTAATCATTGATGACTTTTTAATAAACTTGGACATTCATTTTAATATTTTTGGAAGATTATCATTACGACTCTACACTCTACAGAGATGGATCGATTATTTTTAGCAGGTCTTTAGAACAAAAGATGAGAAAGCAAAAAAAAAAAAAAAAAAAAAATTGATTCATAAAAACAAAAATCAATCTGCATAACCAATCGACAAATTAACCCGAACCCAAACTCTACCATTACACATCCAATCCAACCATGAGTTTGCCATCTAGCTCTCTATTGTATAACCCTTATCTGTTGCTTTGATATAATTCCCAGTAAGGACCACATAGGAACTCTAACTGCAATATACCAGTTTCCACGCCACTTTTACTTCAAACTACAGCTTAAAGCTGATTCAGTATATCCATAAAGCACCATAAGATAAGCCACATCCCAGCGAATCCACAACTAACTAAGATTTTCCATTAAGACAAAATGGAGGAAGCTCAATGTAGATGACTCGAGAGTCTTCATTCATTGTGTTCTTCCATCTTTCTGTTTTCCACAGTGAACTTGACATTACCTGGCAAGATAGCCAAATCTACCAACAATGTGCCTTCTGGGACCACGAGGTTTCTTCTTTATGATTATTCTATTGTCCTTAGAAGCTGTTAGAACTGAATACTAATTGATGGTCCCCAAAAGGCATGTGGCTAGGAGATCTACTCTCTGTCCTACTTGTAAAAAGAATGTAAAATCTTCACTTCCATTTAATGAACTAGAACTAGAAGCGTAATGGGTAGTTAGCTCCTAATTCCTACTTATTTAATTTCCTAACCAGCCTCCTAGCTGCATACAGCTTATCTTAACATCTTTGATAACAATGGTCTAAATTATACAAAATGTAATGATGAGCGCCAATTCGGCAAGAAATGTGCAGCTTCTGAACTTTCAGTATCACTAATATACTGTATGAGTGACTACTTACAATCAAATTGCATAAGAAAGTAATCAGTAACAATGACTCTGATACTAGTATTCCCGCTTGTATAAACAAGTTATTCTATCAGTATGTTAATTTAAAATTCAAAAATAAAAATAAAAAAGTAAATGCTACATCAATACTGACTACAGGGCATTGAGAATGTGATGTTCTTTTTTGCCTACACGTCTGTAACCTGAATTGAGATAGACTAACAAAAAAAATCATGTAAGCTGCAGATATATGGACAATTTTTGCTAAGCTTTATGAATGATAACAACGAGCGGTAACATCATCAGTATTCAGAGTGTTCCCTAAAACTCCAATGTGTCAGAAAACATATACTTAGCAGCGTCTTCTTATCCCTTTGTTTACCAACATCTTTTCAATCAATGTTAACATGAAATGTATGTAGCCTAAACAACGAGCCTAACCCAAATCTTATCATATGCCAGCTTTCAGTTGAATTCCAAAGCACTATCCTAATCTTCTAATCTAAAGCACCTTCGTGGTCTTCTGACAAGACAGTAGGCCATCTGATGCACTGAACTATGCAAAACAAACATCAATATCATTCAACTTAGATAGTTTAGTTTCAACCAGCGCAAGATACAAGACATTTTCTACAAAGTTATCTTTTTCCTGGTCTTCCAAAAAAGCTCAATCTATTACTCCTATTACCTAAATTTCTCCTTTACCATTAAATACAACATTTGACATTATATATTCATTCTTATTATCTATACCTCCAAATCCATTGTCAACACTTCAAATTAAAGGCATCGAGGATCCATTATGTTTCACTCTGCTTACTGATACAGCAGCTACTAAAACTTATCATATCTCATGAGGGGTAAACTTGTTCCAACACTCCCTCCGCAAGTTCAAAATTTAACAACTTAATTCAATTGATCTTGCTAAAAGACAAAAGCCTCAAACTTTCCCTTGAATCTTTCTTTCAGTATTTGCAAAGGAATTACAGGTCCTAGCAATTTTAAAAAAAAATCCACCAAACGCACGCATCCATTAAATGTTAGGAACAGGAATGTAACCTCTCATGTTACTTGAAAGCTTGGAAACAAAGGAATACTTCTTCTGCCTTCTGCAATATCATAAGAAACCATAATGTCAGAAAACAAATAAAAGACAAAACAGCAATTAATAATTAACTCAAAGATTGTACATTCTTCTCGGATGTATCCAGCTCATTAGCTCATTTACCAATTAGGCACGTCCACAAATCCCTAGTAAATCCCTTAAATCCATGGTTATAGATGAAGACGTTTCCACAAATCCTAATACTTTAAGAAACATTGTCTCCTTTTGTTACCTAGGGCCAAAGCATTTTAACTGGCTTTGTCTATCCTTAATTAAAGCCACCTTGTCGGGCTTTTATAATTCTCTTCCTATGATTGGCTGTCACCAATATTTTAATAGGTATGGCAGCACCAATCTCAGAGGGACTTGTAGTAGCAGCTACTTTATTTTAAAATGACTATGGATCCTTTATAAAAAATCAAAAAAACACCTTGGATTTTTATCAGTGAACTTATGTGTAAGAAGCTTTAGTGCTTAAAACTTACTTCCATTAAGATCACAGCAGTGCAGAAGAGGTTGCCATGTCATTTTCACCATAACTAGCTGTAAACAACTGAAAAAAATTATATAACTAGAAAATTTGAGTCTATGTTACTAATTACATAGCATTAAAAAAATGCATGATCTCTGCACGTACGCGTGGCCAGAAATATGATAACTGTTTTAAATCATAGAGGGTAACCCCTATAGACCTAATCATTACAGTATAATACCAATATATAAACAGGCAAAGGATTACGAACTCCAGAGCAGAGCAGCAAATATTGGAACAGCAGCAACATCTCTAACAGAAAATTTAACTACCAACCAAAATAATGAGAATTGTTTAGAATTAGCTAATATAGTAATACGTCCCCGGAGTCTTTATCATTAACAAATGTCCCAATACTTTTCTGCTTCACCAGGAATTGTCATGTTATCTAAAAATAATATTCCAATACTTTTCCCATAAAACTTCCGAGAGAACGTCAAGTTTCAACTAAACAACAAGGAAATAATTCCTTTCTGACTTCTTGATCTTGAAGTCATGTGCACATTTCAATTGTCGTCTTCTTGGCTTGCCAGTTGCAAAAAGGGAATATCTCTCTCATGTGACCAATGGTATGTACCTATCTGATAAATGGGTGTTATCACATGGTTCACCAATGCCATCGACATCTAACGCCTGTCCTGTTTACTCATTATGCACCATTTAGTTCAGTACTCAATCCATTTCTCAGTCATTTAATGAAGGTGAACTACCTTGTAAAACCTCCATATAAAAGAAAGAAAGATGGAAATATGATTCTAATTCTAAACATCAAATGTCACAGGTGACAATCCATCATACTGCCATCAAGCACGAGCATAGAATTCTTCATTTCATCTGGAAGTACCACACGAAAAAAAGTAAAAAGTTTCAGGCAGATGGAAGGGAATGAATGAGTATGTTGCCCACAACATTGGTGCACCAGCATAGCATATAAGTGAAGTGATCCTTGAAGATTTCGCTCAATTAATGTACACATGTTAACAAAAACAGAAGAGATGAAATAGAACAAATTGCAAAACGGTAGAAGTGTATTCGAAGAAATTATTTGGCACATAATAGTGAAAGTGCATAATGGTAACGAAAGAATCCATTACAGCAACCTATTAGGAGAACAATTTAGTATAATTATCTATGTTATGCATTAATCAAAACTCAAAAATCAAATATTATGCTGCCAAGAGGTTGCAAATGCACGTCAAAACTAGATAATCATATCCCTCTTTCTTTCGGTTAAAAAGTCATAGATGAATACCCTTTACTGCTTTATACTTTATATCAGCCAAGGTCAGACAACGAAGATCTGGACCTCCGTATACTTATGCTTTTGTGCGCAGAAGATACATAGTGAAGAGAAGGAAGCTACCCTCATATAAGAGGCACGGAAAGGCCAAAGAAAACCTAGAAGATGATAAGAGAGATCTCATACAGGATAAGGTCCTAACTGGAGTTGCCATTAGAGGAACCACGTTGAAGACAAAAAAAAGTTCTAGCTCCCATAAATTCTGCGTAGATACTTCCTAAATTCTGTTTTCATTCTTTTCAAGATGTCTTCATTTCCTGACTCCTCTGTGTACTTGTATTGCAACTCCTAACTCAACAGGAAGGATCAAGGGTAACCCAAAAAAACAGAACCTCATGGTTCTCAGGCACCTCATGCAAGAGAATCCACAGATTCAAACTTCTTAGAGGGCTAAGACTAAGACTAGGTTAAGACCTTCTGGTTCGTAAGTGCGGAAGTGCCCTTGAAAAATCTCGCATACACCTTAAAGCAAACATAGCTAACAAACATACAACTGCATTTGAGAAAAGCCGCATACATAAAATTCAAAATATGTAATTAATGCAGTTCCATTCAGCCAGAATGTCCACTTAATATGTCCGCATTACTCTATTACTCACTAAGACATATTAAAACTTCTACAATTTAGCAGCAACCGTTTGACAAAGCAGCATGGAGTATGACATCTTGTATAAGAGCAATCATTCGACAAAGCAGCTGAAGTATGACATCTTGCGTAAGATAGTATTAATGAGGTCAAGATCTTAGACTAATCTCAGATTCTTAGCATTGAAATTATACAATCTCTCTAACCCTTCATGGGCCACTGGAGGAAGTTGTTTGTTGTTTCAAGTGCCAAAAAGGAAAAATGAATCAGTCTCTTTGTCCAGCTAGACTAACGGTAAGGTTGTCGAATTCAACACGGAAAGAAACCATACTCAAAATGTCAGTATGTATTTGTAGTGTGGACAACACATGCAAGTCTTTTGATTCAAACATTGTGTTTCAGAAATGCTATTTCCCAGCACGTGTCTAATTTAGGACGAGGACACCTCGTTCCCGAAATTTTGAGACTTGATACGCCTAACACTTGTATCTCATAGCCAATACTCATACCCATGACTAAAAGACATAGGTTATCTTTAATTACTTTCTGCGAAAAAGGTCTCCATCATACATTTAACTTTCCCAAAGGAGAAGATTTTGAAGCGAAGCAAGAGAACTGGTTTGGAGCAAGGGAAAGGACAAAAACAAAAAAAGCACAAATGATGGCAAAGGTGGTGCCTTATGCACCTCAAGTATGTCTTTGCATGCCTTCGGTGTAGCTCCCACACCTCAGGTGCATCTCATTAACCTAGCTGCACATAAACTTCTACAATTTAGCAGCAATCACTCGACAAAGCAGCATGAAGTATGACCTTTTGCATAACATAAAAGTATTAATGAGGTCAAGACCTTAGACTAATCTCAGATTTTTAGCATTGAAATTATACCATCTCTCTAACCCTTCATGGGCCACTGGAGGAAGTTGTTTGTTGTTTCAAGTGCCATAGGGAAAAAATGGAGTCAGTCTCTTTGTCCAACTAGACTAACGGTAAGGTTGACGAATTCAACATGGCAAGAACCATACTCAAAATGTGAGTATGTATTTGTAGTGTGAACAACATATGCAAAAGTCTTTTGATTTAGACACATGCAAAAAATACTGGAGGAAGTTGTTATTGTTTCAAGTGCCATAGGGGAAAATGGAATCAGTCCCCTTGTCCAACTAGACTAACGATAAGGTTGTTGAATTCAACAAAGCAAGAACCATACTCAAAATGTGATTATGTATTTGTAGTGTGAACAACACATGCAAAAGTCTTTTGATTCAGATATATGTTTCAGAAATGCTATTTCTCACCACATGTGTCTAATTCAGGGTAACATAATTCCCTAATCTCCCCACAAATTGCGATCCCAAAAGCTAATTATGGTCGTGTTTGCCTATTTTTTTTCCCATTTTGGGCCTACCGCAAACTGAGAAAGCGAATTTTTATAGCAAATTATATTACACTGGTCTAATTTAGGACGGTGTCCTTGGGCCTGAAATTTTGAGCCTTGATACGCCTAACACTTGTATCCCATAGCCAATACTCATACCCATGAGTCCATGACTAAAAGACATAGGTTATCTTTACTTACTTTCTGCAAAAAAGGTCTCCATCATACATTTAATTTTCCTTAAGGAGAAGATTTTCAAGAGAAGCAAGAGAACTGGCTTGGAGCGAGGATAAGGACAAAAAAAAAAGCACAAACAATGCGCAAAGGTGGTGCCTTATGCACCTCAAGTACGTCTCGCATGCCTTAGGTGTAGCTCCCACACCTCAGGTACATCTCATTGACCTAGCTGCACATATATAGTTGCAGAAAATGATCACCTCAAGTATAGGCATGCTAGACAATTGTCTAAAACTACTAGTTGTTCGATGCCACTGCCAGCATTTGGTTTTTGATTTTAAGATTTTCAAAAAACATATGGTATAGAATGCATAATGAACTAAAAATTAGCATTACATAAACTAACACCAGTTTATATTGAAAAGTGACGACAACAAAAATAGAAAAATCTGAGTGCTGGTTTCAAATTTTGTCTTTAAGATTTTTATAGTCATATGATATAAGCTGTATACCAAAAGTAAAACTAGTCATACTTAAATCGATCATGGTTATTTTAACATCTAATACCAAAAACAGTAACTACTTTAAGTTTCCGATATCTGGGTTTTTGATTTTCACAGAAGTTTAACACTTTTTGTTTTCAGAAAACTCAAAACTGAAAGCAAAACCAATCAGGCCCTAGGTTGTTGATTTCTTTTCCTAGTATTCTGTAGTCGTAAATTGTATCAGTTGTAATAAAGAAGATATCTTCACTGGCGGTAAGATTAACAGAATACAGAAGAAGATGACAAGCCTCAACTCCACAAACTGGTGGGAAAAGAGTGCCTGATAATCTAGAACAAGTCCTCAGGCATGAGAGAAGGCCAAGACCACGACTCTATCCCCAAAATAAGATTCACTGAGAAGCCTAACGCTAAAACGTCTTACAAATCCTTTACAGACGATGAACGAAATAGGCGAACACACAGAGGGAAATAAGATTTCTTAGGCTTCACTCCTGTCCAAACCACAAATAGCTCATGCACAAATATCCTCTATCTTTCTGGAATTGCCTACCTGGTAGCAAATTTGCAGAGACATCAGAAAGTGATTAACCTAACCGACTCCAGGACCACAAATCGAAGAGCATAGGCTCAAAGAGCCTAGGAAGCTCACAACAGCAATATAAGTGGCTCCATTGGCCTCAAGTCACATCATTCTCAAAACTTCCACCACATGACACACAAAATATAATAGGCTTTATTGGTCCAGTAAAACATTAAGAGTATGCTTCACTTCAACAGCTACATCTACATGTGAAGCAAGCACTCAAAGCTAGCAATATTAACCGAGCAACTGTGCAGAAAAAGTTTCACTTCAATCACTTTTGCAGGCAATTTTGAAGCTCCGATAAAAGGGAATGGAGTAAGGAACTGCAGAAAATGAATACAAAGATAGAGTTCCAAACTTCCAACTTCAAATCACTCTTCTTGGATGTAACTAGGAAGGAGGTCCTAATTTCATTTTTAAGAAATTTATTTTAAATATATTTGCAAAAAATGTGCCTTCAATAATAGTAATTGGAGTATTCCACTCACATGATCACTCTTACTATATGGTGAAGAAGTGGAAGAAATTATATGTGTATGGAAGAGTGGTAAACGATCTCTCACCTCAGATAAAGAGATTGAGATCTTCTTAAAACATCTTTCTACGACAAGCACCCATGAGACATTAACGATGTTGTAGTAATAATGAAGCATACTACCAAATACCAATACTAAAATCTGTTCTTATATATTACACACACTGCATCCACAAGTTACAAATTTCAAGATTCTTTCTACTGAATGTTCAGAGCGGTGTCACCATAAAAATTGCTTTTCTTTCTAAACCCTCAATATGCTGCTTAGTAAGTGTAAATGTCTAACCTTCTCCTTCATTGAATGATTTAATCACATCCCTCCCTAGTGCAAAATCAATGCAACCTCTTTTTGCACAAAACAAACTCAACGAAATTTCGATCAATTTCAAGCCGAAACCAATCCCATATGTCTTAATTGGTCATCAAACATTTCCAATAACCCTCTCACTTATCCTCAAAAGAAGAAGGGTCTGTAAAGAGCAATGCAGATTACCTAGTAATGCTCACTATACATAATCTCACACAAAAAAAAAACCGAAAATTCAAATTCTCATCCCTACGCCTTTCCAATCAAACAAAAACCACGAATCGGAATAAGAAGACCATAAATTGCATATTTACAACAATCATGATTGTTCCTATACGTTCACTGAAGTACCATTGATAAGACCATCTCAATTCTCAACCAAATTAATTTTATGAGCATTTTTTACGCAATCAACTAAAAGAATTTAACCTAAATTTAAACAAATAGTGAATTTTTACCACAATTTCCATTCTCAATTGCATTCAACAATACAACAATAGCACAATAACAGTATATATGCGCTTATATTATAAATTTAAATATTAATGAAGTTAATAATCAAATTAGGGCAAATTATGATATGAAAATTCTTAATTTAGAATGATATAACAATTAAAGGAAGAAAACAAATGGCAAAATAATAAAGGATGGAGGATCGTACCTGTGACTTCTGAAAATTGATCTCCGATTGTTTGCGAGTAAAATCTTCGGATTTTTCTGGCAATTTCCAAGAAATTTTTACCCCTTTTTTTTCTTTTATTTACTATGGAATTAAAAAAAAAAAATTGGTAAGGCGGTAAAAGGAAACTGAATAATATGTTGTGATATGTAATCATATCGATTTGATATGATATCAATAATGTGGCTGTAGTTTAGTGGTAAGAATTCCACGTTGTGGCCGTGGAGACCTGGGCTCGAATCCCAGCAGCCACAAATTTTTTTTTTCCCCCTTACGTTAATAAAAAATTTACAGCATTTGTATATATTTTTTTTAAATCATTTGTATTAAATGATCCTATTTAAATAATATTTGTATCCATTTTTATATTTATTAATGTTATTATTGTGTGAGTTGACTATATTAGTCATTTTACGTAAACACCAAACTTATCAAATGTTTAATGTTTGGATAAAAATTTCTATTATTTCATTTTGTACGTTTAGAAATGCATATTTTATATATATGATTATATATAATATAAATCACAAAAGTTAAAAAAGTGAAAGTTTGTTGCTTGGGCTACATTAAGTTTTTTTAAAACCAATGGGCCTAATACGAGAAAACCAATCCCTTTATTTCAAATTTGACAAGTTCTCTATTCCCGTTTTACTAAACGCGATGGGATCGCCCAACGGGCTAAGGGACTATAAAATCCTTTATAAATAAATTTTTAATTAGGCTTCTAGATTATTAACAACAAATTATGAATGGAAAAACTCAAATTAAATGATATTGTTACTCCCATATATTGCGAAGATTGTAGATGGAAATAAGTGAATAATTTTATACTTCCTCCGGGTTTTTTACATGTCACACTTTTGAAAACACGGTTATCTAAGCAAAATTTTAATTGAAGATTAAGCAAAAGTAAGCATGGGGGATTAAAGGGAATGGGGGGCCACCAGTGACCCACCGCTTCGACCACCACAACCAATTAACACCACCAATTCGACCACTCAAAACATAATTCAAACACCCACTCCCCTACAGCCCCCTTCCCCTGCTGAACGCACAACCCCCCTTCCCCTGTTGAACGTGCGCCCCCCTTACCCTGTTGAACGCGCGACCCCCCTTCCCCTGTTGAACGCGCAACCCCCCTTCCCCTCCCGAATTGCGCAACCCCCACCTCAGAAAAATTCATCGCCATTGTTCCTCACATCTTACAAAAGCTCACCTCAAAAAAGATGCAATCTCTTACTGATTTTATGTAGATCTTATCCCCAACTTTTTGGGGTTTTTTTTTGAATGGAGTGGGGGAGGGGGCTGTGGGATTCAAAGGGCTGAGGGAAAGGATTGCGGGCTGGGGTCGGGGAAGGGTATTTGCATGGGTGGAATGTTGGGGGTTTTGTGTGGGCAAGGGATGGGTGAAAGGGGTTGTTGCGGTGGTGGGGAGAGGGATGCGGGAGTGGGGGAAGAGATTGGATTGCTTGGGTAGGTGGGGGAGGGTGGTGAAAGAGATAGGGGAGAGTGGAAGTCGGTGAATGGTAGTGATGGATGGAAGAGGAAGGTTAAGGGATTATTTATTTGGATTTATTAATTTAGATTAGTATATAATGAGGTTAATTTAAGTAGTTTTAATTTTGCATAATTGTTATAAGTAAAGGTTAGTTGGTAATTTTACAACATAAAACTTTCTATTTTGGAGTAGAAAAAAGTGTATCATGTATTTTGTGACTCTCCATTTAAGGAAAGTATAGCATGTAAAAAAAAACGGAAGAAGTACATAATTGTTCAAAACAATTTTAAAAAAAATTATACTTAAAGTGCTAAAATTAGCCATGACAACCTAGTAGGTACGTCAAAAGCAAAAAGAGGAGCAAAAAGAATGAGAATTTGGACTTAAAAACAAAATTTATTTTTAAATAGATAATAGGTCAACATGGGTGAATATAGTAATATATCACCAAAGTTGCCATTTTTAAAAATAGGTAAATCAGATTTGAGATTAACATGAATATAAACATGTATATTGAGATTTATATATGGTGACTATATTTCCTAAAAAAAAAGTTAAAAAATGACATAAGATAAAACTAAAAGAATATGTTGACATAATGTTTTTTGATATCAGCCTTGACACATTTTAAGTAACACTAAAATGGGTCAACAGTAGGTAGGTTCGCAATAGGTTCCGACAAATCAGATCATTAGCCATCTCAAAGTTGAGTCATACTAGATATTTTTTGAGTTTAATAGTTCTTAGGTGATTTCTCAGGTGTTGTCAAACACTTAAATGGGTATAGACTGTTCATTTTCCACTTATCTAGTTTAGTTTCGGTCAATTTGTCTTCGCATCGAGTTTAGATGGTTCAAGTTGTAGAGCACCAAGTCAATTATTATTTTTTGATTAATATAAATATGAATTATAGTTAGTTCACTGTCTCCATCAAATTATGTCATAACCAACAAATCAAGTAAATTAACAGTCAATTTATTGAATCCAGTCAAATTCTGACCACGATATAATTATATCAATGTAAAACTAAGGAATTGAAATAATTATTGACTAATATTTCAAAACCTAAAATTATTTTAAATCAATAGATTTTTATAGTTGTCTTTACTAATGACCACCATAGATTTTTCACAAATGCAAATCAAGGGCAAATCAAGGATACATCTCTATTATATAAGCCAATACATGGGGGACACAAAAAAAAAATAGGGGATAAAAATATAAAGACAATTTTTCTACCAGATTAATTTTATTTTCTACTTCATATATTATCACACGTTATTGCACGCATTGCGTACATGTAAGGCTAGTTGAGATAATGACAATAAGTAACTCTTGTTGTTGTCCCTCTAGGTTCTCTCTGTGCGAGGGTGTATCCCGGGGAATACCTAGGGTTTTGTCCTTCTGTGAAGGCGGTTTTCTCGATTTTCATCGAGAATTCAATCACAATTCATCATACAAACTGTATTTTCAATCATAAGTCAAGTAGCATCTTTATTGTAATAGTTCATAGCGATGGAAACATATGGTAGCGAAAAGGAGGATGGGAGTAAAGAAGATGAAGTGATTTGGGACATTGATAAAAGTAATGAGGATGAAGATAAGACTTCATTAATGCTTGTTGGAAAAGTTTGGGCCAGGAAAAATGTCAATGCTAATGCTTTAATGGAGACGATAAAAAAAATATGGCAACCAGTGCATGGCATGGAATCGAGGAGATTGGATAATAACTTGTTCTCATTTCAACTGTTTCACTGGCGTGATAAGGTCAAGATAATGGAGGGCCAACCATGGCATTTTGATAAGAATGCGATGTGTTTGAGCGAGATAACTGCAGATGGTAAGCCCTCTGAACTCCAACTTCATTCACTGCCTATGTGGGTGCGTTTTTACAATTTACCATTCAAAGGAAGAGATAATGATACAAATGTTCAAATGCTTGCAAGCAAGATAGGTACCCTTATAAAAATTGATAAAGAGGAGACTGTGGATATTACTAGATCAATTAGGGTTCGTATTGTAGTTGATATTAGAAACCCCCTCAAGAAACATGTTACACTCAAACTACGAGGAGGAGACTCTATGCAAATAAATGTGAAATACGAACGACTTCCGTTATTTTGCTGCATTTGTGGGAGAATCGATCATGGCGATCGGGATTGTGATGAGAATAGTGGGGAGCACACCCCTAAAAAGCGGTTCGATATTTCGATAAGGGCATCACCATGGAAGAGGGTTGGAATTGAAAGAAATCAGGTAGGAGAGACGCATGGGGGAGTAGCAAAAAAGCTGTTTGTAACTATGCCCATGAAAGTGAAGGAAAAACAATTGAAGGAAGAAGAGGAGATGGAGAAGCTTCGTAAACAGGTGGGGGAAATGATGCACAAATTAAAAACGGTGGAGTTAGATTCCACTCGAGAAGGTGGAGTGGGAGAACAATCTAATCAACTCATTGAAGGAGTGCATTCTGGAAAGGATAGAAGGGGAAATATGGGATCCCAGGAGGTGATGTTTAATCACATTGAAGGGAATAATGATATAGCAGGTCAGACTCAGGATCAGATGAAGGAACAACCACACATAAATCCTGAAGTTACGAAACAAGCCAGCCCTGGTAAAAACAGAAAAAAGAAATGGAGTAGAGTTGTTCGAGAAGAACCGAAAGATGGAATTGAGGCAAAAGGGTTAGGAATAAAACGAACCCATGAAGAGCTTGAAGTGGCAGGGCATGGTACAGTAGAAGGAGAGAATGGTGCTTCAGTCAAAAAAAGAGTGATAGAGATCACAAACCAAAATGTGGCGAGCCCCACAAAATGGGCTCTTAGTAGTCCATGATACACACCCTCTCATGGAACTGCAGAGGGCTGGGGAGTGCCCATGCAGTTAATGCGTTCCGACGCATAGTCATTACTGAACATCCCCATATTGTATTCCTAACTGAAACCAAACTAAAATCGTTCGAGTTCGATAATGTAAAAAGAAAAACACATTTTGACAATGCTTTTGTGGTTAGTTGTGAAGGGGAGGGAAGGAGAAGAAAAGGAGGCTTGGCTCTCATGTGGAATTCGCCCATGGATGTGACTATCAAATCATACTCTATGAACCATATTGACACTCATGTTGCGAACTTGGTGACGGGGGGATGGCGATTCACGGGGATTTATGGTCATCCGGAGGAGGAGAATAAAATAAAAACTGGAGCTTTGTTGCGTAGCTTGTGTAATGATACACCGATCCCGTGGCTGTGCGGAGGTGATTTTAATTTAATGCTTTTGTCATCGGAAAAACAAGGAGGAAGTGAGTTCAATACCAGGGAGGCTGAAATTCTACGCGAAGCTGTCGATGCGTGTGGGTTCCTTGATCTTGGTTTTGTGGGCCATGCTTATACATGGACTAATAATAGAGGAGGGGAAGACAATGTGCAGGAAAGATTGGATAGATTTTTTGTTAACCAAACTTGGAAAGATTTGTTTCAAGGTGCCTTTGTGACACATCTTACTAAGAGACGATCAGATCATCTGCCACTATTATTGTGCATTAAGAAACAAGTTCACACAACAAAAAAGCCATATAGAAAGAAATTGTATCGATTCGAAGAAATGTGGCTTCGTGATGAAGAATGCGGAGTAATTGTTAATAACGCCTGGGGTGCCGGGAGGGATGTGCTAGCCAAACTCAATCAAACAGCGAACCAGCTGGGTTCATGGAGCAAAAAGACATTTGGGGAATTTTCAAAGGAATACAGGAAGTGTAAATCCCAAATGGAGGAGTTAATGAGTGAAGAGCAAACTACGGAAACTATTGATCGGATGAGAGCAGTGGATGATAGGATGAATGAACTGGAGACTAGGGAGGAACTTTACTGGAAACAACGTAGTAGGCAAGAATGGTTAAAGAGTGGTGACCGAAACACGGCATTTTTCCACGCAAAAGCTAAACAACGGGTACGACGGAATAAGATTGAATCTATCCGAGATGAAGCGGGCAATGTGTATGATGATGAAATACAAATTTCTGAAGTGCTTGCTAGCTATTTTGAGAATCTTTTCACGTCTGGGCTTACTGTCGAACCAGAACCGGTCCTTAATACGGTTGAACGAGTTGTGACAGAGGATATGGTTGCTATGTTAAGTGCTCCGTATTGTGGGGAAGAAGTTCGAGAAGCTTTGGCCCAAATGCACCCTACTAAAGCTCCTGGCCCTGATGGAATGCCAGCGTTATTTTTTCAGAAATTTTGGAGTACGGTGGGGGACGATGTTACTAGCACGGTCTTGGAGGTCTTGAATAACGGAGGTGAGGTAAGTGCTTTTAATCAAACTCATGTTGTGCTTATACCAAAAAAGAAAAAATGTGAGTCTCCTGTTGATTACCGGCCCATCAGTTTGTGCAATACTGTGTATAAAATCATTTCAAAAGTGATTGCTAATCGCCTAAAAAAAATTCTCCCTCACATTATACATGAGTCACAGAGTGGTTTTGTTCCTGGGAGGTTAATAACGGATAATATTTTGGTGGCATACGAATGTTTTCACTATCTCCGAAAAAAGAAAACGGGCAAGAGAGGTTTTCTGGGACTCAAATTAGATATGAGCAAGGCGTATGACAGAGTGGAATGGGTGTTCCTAAAAAAGATGTTACAAAAGATGGGATTTCCAGATCGATACATTGATAATGTTATGAGATGTGTGACATCAGCCTCATTCTCGGTATTGGTGAATGGGCAACCTACCCGATGTTTTTCTCCCAGTCGAGGGCTTAGACAAGGCGACCCGCTTTCACCCTTCTTATTTATTATATGTGCGGAGGGCCTCTCGGCGCTTTTGCGAGATGCAGAAGCAAAACAGATGATTCATGGGGTTAAAATAGGAAGGAGGGTGGAGTCTATTAGCCACTTATTTTTTGCGGATGACAGCTTGTTGTTTGTTCGAGCTTGTGAGGAGGAGGTTGAAAAAGTTATGGATATTCTTTCTATCTATGAAGCTGCTTCTGGACAGAAACTGAATATGGAAAAATCCGAAGTCTCGTTTAGTCGAAATGTTGAGCTTGCAAAGAGAAATATGCTTCAGATGAAGTTATCTTTTAAGGCTGTTGAGGGACATGACAAATATTTGGGATTGCCTACGTATCTAGGTAGTTCTAAGAAAAGGATTTTTCAAGTTATTCAGGATAGAGTGTGGGAGAAGCTAAAAGGATGGAAGGCAAGTTATTTATCTCAGGCTGGCCGTGAAGTATTGATCAAGTCGATAGCGCAAGCAATTCCAACTCATGCTATGCAGTGTTTTGCGCTACCTCATGGGATCCTTGATGCGATTGAGAATGCTTGTAAGGCGTTCTTTTGGGGTCAAAAAGAGGAGGAGAGGAAAATCACTTGGATTGCGTGGGAGAAGATGTATGGCTCAAAAAAAGAAGGGGGTTTGGGTTTTCGCAATATGCGTCTCTTCAATGAAGCTTTATTAGCGAAACAAGGATGGCGTATCCTAACACATGGCGAATCACTCATGGCAAAAATTTTAAAAGGTAAATATTTCCCTCATACCTCTTTTCTGGCAGCAAAAGAAAATCCTCAAGCAAGCTACACTTGGAAATCGATTTTAAATGCAAGGAAAGTGCTTGAAAAGGGCCTAACAAAGGTGATAGGAAATGGAGCTACAACTCAAATATGGGAAGACCCGTGGGTACCATCATTACCACAATTTAAGGTTCGACAACCACAACATCTACAAGATCATGACCCCCATTATGTACGTGATTTAATAGAGGGGGGAAAGTGGAAAATTGGGAGCTTGGCAGCCTTGTTTCATAGTGCCGATGCCGCGGCCATTCTTAAAATACCTCTTCCCAAATATGATACATCTGATGATTGGACATGGAACTTCTCGAAAAATGGCGCTTACACTGTAAAAAGCGCATATCATATGTTGTTGAAAGAGCGAAATCGCAATCACGCTTCGGGGTCAATGGTGAGGGAAACTTTTGATTGGCGAAAAGTGTGGAAAGCAGGAGTGTTTCAGAAAATCAAAATGTTTGTGTGGCGTGTATTGAATAAGGGGGTGGCGGTTCGAGAAGCTCTAGAGCGGAGAGGAATGCCACTAGACACGACATGTCCCATGTGTGGGGAAGGGAAAGAGACAATAGAACATGCACTGTTTACGTGCCCGGAAGCGCGAGGAGTGTGGTATTACTCCATTCTCAGGCTGGGAGTGGACGGCTTGGTGGTAAATACTCTATACGAGTGGATTGCTGGGCTCGCAAAGGTGTATAGGGAGGATGAGTGGTGGAGTCATTTTTGGGCTTTGATGTGGGGTATTTGGTGTCGCAGAAATGCTTGGGTGTTTGAGGGTAAAAAATGGGAGATGATGACTATCCATGATAAAGCTACAAGCATTGTCAAAGAAGTAGAGAAAGCTAAAGAATGTAGCGACACTCTTGGGACGAGGAAGGAATGGAGTAGCAGATGGAGCAAGCCGGAGTCGGGAAAGTATAAGATAAATTCGGATGCAGCTATGTTTAGTGATAAGGTGGGATTAGGAGGCGTGGTTAGGGATGATGTGGGTGATGTGGTGGTGGCAACCTGCAACCCAGTCGAAGGAACTTTTGACGTAGAGATAGCGGAGGCTATGGCGATGCGGCATGCTTTAATGATCACTCTTGAAGCGGGATTTAGAGACTTGGTGGTGGAAACAGATAACATGAAGCTATATACACACATGTATAAGGGTATTAATGAAGCTACAGCTTTTGGGAAAATTACAAATGATTTTATGCATCTAAGCAAGTCTTGTAATTCATGTGTTTTCTCTTTTGTAAAGAGAGGAGGTAATTGGGTGGCTCATAAATTAGCCAAATACTGTAGTAACATTCCAAATATGTTAGTTTGGCTCGAAGATTATCCTCAGATAATAGATCAGGATGTAAGGATGGATTTGGAGTTATTATCTGAATAATATGGTTTCGTTTTTACTGTCAAAAAAGAGATAATGACAATAAGTAGTTAATCACTCTAGCAAATCTAGATGGAACAACGTGGCACTTCCCAAAACCAACCATCTCACCTCCCCTCACTAACCCTTCTAAAATACACACCACGCGCATGCGCATCCTAGCACTTCAAACCCACCAATTACAACACTTACAAGCCCAACAAAAGGATAACCATCACCCAGGGCGCACGTTAGAGAAAACCAACAACAAAATACAACTAACCCACTTCAAGGGCGCCAAAATTAACTTCCCACATTTTCCAAATGCGCCTCTTCCATTCTCTCTCCTCAAAAAACCCCATTTTCATACCCGCCAATACTTCAACCGCCAAAAATTCTCCTTCAACCCGATTTAAAATGACGGGTGCGAGTACGGGTATGGATACGAGTGCGAGTAATTGTAAGTCTTCCCTAATGTGGTTCAGAAAGGGGCTCCGAATCCACGATAACCCGGCTCTCGAACACGCTGCTACGGGTTCAAATTTTGTGTACCCGGTTTTTGTGATCGACCCGCATTACATGGACCCTGATCCAGATTCGTTTTCCTCCGGTTCGACGAGGGCCGGGGTGAACCGTATAAAGTTTTTGCTTGAGAGTTTGTTGGACTTGGATACTAATCTTAGGAAGATTGGGTCTAAATTGTTGGTTCTTAAGGGTGAGCCTGGAGATGTCTTGATACATTGCTTGAAACAGGTTTATTCTTTCTCCTTTCTTACTTTTGGATTTTATTAAAGTAAATTTCTACCAAACTGAGGCTCGTTGGTTTGAAGTTGGGAAGCATAACTTCCCATGAATTTGCATTGTCCATGTAATTTTATTTTTTAGGAAGTACATTTTTTTATTTGATTGAACATGGGAAATTCTTTTTCTCACGAGAAGTTCTACTTATTTAAAGGGGTCTAGGTAAGTTATTTCCTCCATTTTATAGGAAATAGAGCTTTCTAAGAAGTTCTATTTCCCATGTTTTTGCCAACCAAACAACAACACATATATTACATCGCAGGAATTCTAATTTTCCATGCATTTGAAGGTTAACCAAACAAGCTCTAAATTAGTTGCATAGGAAATGGTATGAAAGAATAAAAATGACACGTGTAAGAATCGAGTTCACTAAGCATGGTACACCCAGGGGTATTTTTGTAATAAATTAGAACTTCAGGTGCTCATTTGATACCAAATTTGTTCATATGAGTATTTTGCTCATTTACTCATTTGCTCATTTTGCTCATTTTGTAATAATAATGTTTGCTCATTTTCTTAAATAAGTAGAACTGTTTGCTTATTTGCTCATTTGTTCATTTTGCTCATTTGCTCATTCGTTCATTTTGTTCATTTGGAGAAAATAGTCTTGGGTGTACTATGATCATGATACAGGTGTACTATAAATATTCTCGTAAGGATCTATTAACAAATGAATTAAATTAATGTTTCTTTTGATTATGTAAAGCAAGTGTTCCAACTAATTTATCAAATCAAAAATACCATTGTTTTAGTATACACTCGTCAAAATCTTGGTATTCGTAATACTATTTTTGTTTAAGAAACAATATAATTGGTTGGAGTCTTGGAGACTTACACTCTCTCTCCTTCTATCATGTGATTAAGGCTCGATTCTTACTCCTTAGAAAGCGGGACTCAAATTTCCCCCACTATCCACTGATAAGAAGGTGCAATACAAAAGTGGAAAGTTTTTGGAGAAAAATGAAGTTTGGTTTGTTAACAAACTATCTAAGAAATTATTAATGATACAATTGTGTATAACTTTTGTTCCATACTTCAAACAACTATAATCATTATCTAAATAAAACGAGCTCGAAATATGCTATGAAATTAGACCCACATATTAGCATCACTTGAACATGACTATGCTAGGGACCATCGCACACTTCCTCCTATCCAAACAAAGTACTACGATAAACTTAAATATCTTTAAACTAATTTAGAATCATTACAAACTTATTACATAATACCTACCAAAATAGCAACATCATATTATATTACTTCATAATTTGTAGTTTTTTGACCTTAAAAGTCAAAACATCCTCTTTTAATCTGAAATTTTTGAGTTCATTGCATGTACCATATGAACAGTTCAGATAATATGGCATAGTTTCACATGATTACATTGATTTTATGTAAAAGAGTACAACAGATGTTTTACATTAACTTTACATAACATTGATTTTGCATTTCTTCTTCCCCCTTTGGTTGTGTGCAGTGGAACATAAAGAAGCTTTGCTTTGAGTATGATACTGATCCATATTACCAGGCTTTAGATGCTAGAATTGAGGTAATGTTGAGCTTGTTTATTTCTTAAGTTCTCTAGCATCTACATACCCAGGGCAATTATATTACTAGAAACTCTTTTGATCTCCCTCGATTTAATTGTGTATAAAATGGTGTCATATATTGGGATATTGTTCTTTTCAGCTGATCTTATTCTAACAACTAGAAGTTGCTATTCACAGAAATATACATCTCTAGCAGGAATTGAGGTTTTCTCTCCTGTGAGTCATACGCTTTTCGATCCTAGAGCTGTAATAGATAAGGTAAAGTAGACCCTGTTATTGACAAAGATAAATTGATTAACATTGCAGCATGTGTTGTTGCAAGAAGGTACTTCTTTTTATTGTATGTTTCGTCTCTTGTATTGTATTGTATTGTATTGTATTGTATTGTATTGTATTGTATTGTATTGTATTGTATTGTATTGTATTGTATTGATGGTGGAGGTTCACATTGAAGCTCCCTTACTTTGGTTGAAAAATCGTTTAGGCTAATTTTGGTGTTTGGATTCCTGTTTCCATTACATTGCAACAGAATGGGGGAAAGCCACCTCTTACTTACCAGTCATTTCGGAAGGTTTCTGGTCAACCTTCTTGGCTATCTTCCCCACTTTCAAATGGACCGTTGTCGATTCCTTCCCCTGGGGATGTAGAAGATTTGCAGATTTCAAATGTTCCTACATTGGAAGAACTTGGCTACGTAAATGTTGGACAGGTTTGAAATCTTGAAACTGCTAGTTATATAGGGGCTTTTCCCTTTTAGTTTGTGTTTACATGAAGTATCAATTATGAATTGCACTTTGCAGCAGGAATTTTCTCCTTTTAAAGGTGGTGAATCTGAAGCACTGAAGAGGTTGAAGCAATCACTTGATGATAAGGTATGATGCTACCATTTGGAGAAATTTGATCGCTCTTTTTTAATATATTCAAGTGCTTTATTTTGATGTGTAACCTACTTGGGTGCATGCTTCTTTTTGCATTGGTGGAGTCTCAGTCAAATAATGTGTATGGTTTGCTCAGCTTTTTCTTTGTTTCTTATTGTATGAGGTTGATGTAAATCTAGCATTAATGTCAACATTGCAAAGATATGGCAAGGTACTATTTGGTTTCTAGTTTGTAATAAGGGTAACTTAACAAATTGAAAGCATGTCACTGTGGTGGGTGAGTTCTTAAGTAACTATGGTGTTATAATATAGGGAGGTCAGAGGTGCTCTATACTATGAAGTTGGACGAAAATCTCACTTGGTGACATAGTATGGAATTGATGTATATAACCCCCATATCTTCAACTAGTAAACCTTTTATTCTATACTTCCTCTTCTTCCTATATCACTTCTGTTCCCTTTTCCTTTTTGTCCATGGCGTCCTCCTCTGTCATCACTCCCACTCCTTGGAGTGTTACATCCACCACCACCATCACACCTAGTCACCTACAGACCGACTCCTTTAATATCCACCCTTCTCTTGGACCTCCTCCTATTCTCTCCCTTTGCTGCCCACTATAATTATTTGTCTCCATGTATACTATCTTGATACCGTTATTTGTGGTGTTGTGGTGTGTAGTAGCTAAACATTGAGAGTGAGAGAAAATTATCTTCTTTTCTTATTCTATTGGGTGGCATGCAAATTTATCACCGTTATGGTAACAGTAATACCCGTGGTTACAGCTGAAATGTTGTGGAAGCAGCATCTCACATGGACAAAAATTGGAATTTTTTTCACTTTGTTTGCATTATAAGAGTTTGGGAACATACTTTTGGATTACATTTGAATATATAATATTTTAGCATCTTATCCTGCTGTCTTATGAAGAAATTAGAGGTTCTAATTATTCCAGAGTTTTGTTTTACTTATGTGAATCTGAATAGTTTCAATGCTCTATAAACAATAACAAATGGCCGAGGTGGTGAAACAACAGTCTACAGGGGACACCTATAGTTTTGTAACGCTTTTTACAAGATTGTTTTTCTTGGAACTCATTTGTGAAAATCCTTTGTGAAACATCTTGTACTTAAGTTTGTGAGGGGTGGTTTTGAAATAAAATTGTGATCTTAGTCATATAACTTTCACAAATAGCTAATGCATAACAAACTTTACTGGAATTGAAAGTCTTACTGAACTTCTGCTGTAAAACCATCTTTCTGAAATTCTAGAAAGTTTCGAAATAGTGACATGTAAGTAGATAAAACCTTAAACCACTCCCCTGAACTTTTTCCTAACAATTTGTGCTTTTGTCACAGAGATGTCTCCTAATGGAAATATTATCCTCTTCATAGCAGTTATCTTACAAGCAGCTCTAAATTTCCTGTTTTGACTAG
Organism: Beta vulgaris subsp. vulgaris; assembly: GCF_026745355.1. NCBI lineage: Eukaryota > Viridiplantae > Streptophyta > Magnoliopsida > Caryophyllales > Amaranthaceae > Beta > Beta vulgaris. The sequence continues at coordinate 51,126,788 of NC_079210.1, forward strand.
CTTGACTAGAGCCAGCTGACAGTTGTTCTAGTGTTTCTTAGATCTGTGTGTTTATTGTTCTTCTGTTTCAATGGAGGTATGTTTGCATAGTTTTTAATGGTCTTTCAAACAGTTGTCTTGTATTGTTTCTTGGATTAACTACTGAGCATTATGAATTTCTTTTTGAATGAACATGTTATTTGCTGAATTGTTACTTTTTCGTTCCATCGCTCCAGGAGTGGGTGGCAAAGTTTGAGAAGCCCAAAGGGGACCCCTCTTCCTTTCTAAAGCCTGCAACTACTGTTCTATCACCATATCTGAAAGTAAGTGACGAGCTAAGAGTTGCATCAATTACTATAATTTCTGCTTCTGAATTGTGGCGTGCAAGTCTGAAAGATCGGCTGGAGACTGATTTTTTTTTTTTTTAAAAGAACACTTCTGATGTTTCTCTTTGTTGTATCTTGTGCAGTTTGGCTGTCTATCTTCCAGGTACTTTTACCAATGTATTCAGGAAAGTTATAAGAATGTCAAGCATCATACATCTCCACCTGTTTCTCTTCTTGGACAGGTTAGTTCTGGAGTTTGTGACTAAAGATGCCTTCAATTATGTAACTTTTCTGAACTGTAGTTCATAATGTACAGCTGTTGTGGCGTGACTTCTTCTATACTGCAGCTTTTGGCACTCCCAATTTTGACCGCATGACGGGTAACAGAATATGTAAGCAGGTATGCTACGAGGGGTATCTAATATAGTTCTGCCCTTCACAGGTTGCCTTTCTGTTTGAGGGATTTGCCTACGTCTCTTTATTGCTAAAGTTGAATCGTGTAGGTGAGGGTTCTGCAGATTTGTTCTTTCAGAAAAGTTGCTTGATGATTCTTTTGGCTGTTTCATTACTTGACAAAGCGCTTGTGTGTTGTCCATTTTCTGTATTGTACTTTGTAGGATCATGCTTGCATTTGCTTGGTAAAGACAAGAATAATCCCTGAAGCACAGTTTTTCTTCGAACAAGACCAATTTGATCATCACTGCCATACTTCCTTGTCTTACAGGACCATGCTTGCATCTGCTTGATAAAAAGCAAGAGAAGTCCCTGAAAAGTAGTTTTGCTTCTAATGAGACCAATTTTAATTGTTACCATCATGTGTCCTAGACACCTAGGTTTATCCTGATTCCTTAACCCTTTTCTGACTGATTACTCTTTGAGGGACTGTTACTATTCCTTTCAGTAAAATATGTCTACTTTGGGGGAGCGGTTTGATTAGCCACGAACCTCTTTGATTCTGATGGTCCCCAGACTTTATGCGCGGAACTGTCTGCATAGTAATCTAAATTCGAATTAGATATGAAATTCTGGTATAGCCTTATAGGGGATAACATACGCTTTCGTTGGTTACATCATGTCCTTGGTGTTTGTTTCTCTTGTTTATTTTGTGAAGTAAAATGCAGTGGCTGTATAGGCTTTAATTTCAAGATCTGTAGCACTCTCAGACTGCAAAAATATCATCTCTCTTCTCTAGCTCCTTTTCTTGATTATAACCATCATTTGTCTTTAGATTCTTTGCATGAGAAAGCTAAATTGTTTGCACGTGGTCTTGTCACTAGTAAAATTTATTGCCAACATGAATTCCAATCTTAACTGGTTTCAGTGCTGTATTCATCTTTACTTTGTATCTGTGATTGAATCTCACCTATGTTTATCTGTCACATACAATTACATTTGCATCTTCCCTTGCCTACTAAAGAACTAAGTCTGTTCACGTCTTCATGACATAGATTCCTTGGAATGAAGATAGTCAGCTTCTTGCTGCTTGGAGAGATGGAAGGACTGGGTATCCTTGGATTGATGCCATCATGGTACAGGCAGGTATCTTCTTTTGATGTTGGTATACCGTATACGTAATCTTTTAGAGTTTCTGTAGCGTAGTTCTATAATGCTGAATTTGATCAATGTCTTGCAGCTTCATAAATGGGGCTGGATGCATCATCTTGCTCGGCATTGTGTTGCATGCTTCCTTACCCGTGGTGATCTGGTGGGACTTGAAAGCTCGATCTATTCTTCTTTTATTCTTTTGTTTCTTGTATATCTTGTTCTATTCTGGACCTTTTAGTTAATTCTTTTCTTGCAGTTTATCCATTGGGAGAAAGGTCGTGATGTTTTTGAAAGGCTATTGATCGATTCAGATTGGGCAATTAACAATGGAAATTGGCTCTGGCTTTCATGCTCCTCATTCTTCTATGAGGTACTTTCAACTTCTTCATGTTATATGGTTTACTTACAGATTCTATCAAGTATCAGCATAAAAAATCTTAAGAAGTTGCCAGCTTCTCATGGGCGTAATGCATGCAATTGGTAGTAGTTTTTTCGCTTCTCCCAACAGCACTATGAATGAAGTTTGTTTTCACTGCTTTATGCTATATTTAGATTTTAGATGAGTGTAAGATCTCTTTTATAATTCTACAACATATTGAAGATTTTTCTCGTTTCAATGAAATTATGTGAATCAAATATTCTATGCTTCAGACACTACAAAAAAAAGGATATCTGGTTTAGTTTGTTTTTATGTAAAGTTGATATTTGGGATCGGAGCTATCAACGATCATAGTTATGCACTTATGCTACTCGGAGAATGATATGTATGTCAATTTTTCTCTTTACAGTATCACAGAATCTACTCGCCGATCACATTTGGAAAGAAATATGACCCAAATGGGAATTTTATCAGGCATTTTCTTCCAGTATTGAAAGGTATCATCGAGTTCACTAACATTTTGCTTTGAGATACGTTTTGTATGATTATAAATGGTATGATTATAATGAATTCTGAGTCATTTCATTGATCAGATATGCCAAAAGAGTATATCTATGAACCATGGACAGCTCCCAAGAGCATACAAGTAAAGGCTAAATGCGTAATTGGAAAAGACTACCCAAGCCCTGGTGAGTGCTCTAACCATATAAACCTCAAGATGCATCAAGCTGATATGCAAATTTCCTTGAAATCTCTTCCAAATATTTTTAGTTGGTTGATTTAATGACAACTCCTTAGAGCAAATATATCTTGCAGTTCACTATTCGCGCTTGGAACCTGATTTGTGGTGAAGATAACTTCTATATCTGAAACAATCGATTTGCTTCGACATACCTTTTAGTTTTCTGTTGCTGCTATGCCTTTTTTGCCTCTTATTGTTCAAGCTTTCTTGTACTCTTCCCAAGCATAAGTGACTCAACTTTCCAAGCTATGACCTTGTTTTTCTTTTATACATATCTTTGTGGCTTATAATATAATCTTGTGCTTTATCTTACCAGTGATTTCCCACGATTCTGCAAGCAAAGAATGCAAAAGGAAGTTGGCAGAAGCATATGCGTTGAATCGCCAGTCAAATGGCTCTGTTAGTGAAGATGACTTAAGTAAGTTAAAACGGAAATTCGACGAAGATCAGACGCAGGAACCAAATGTTAAAAAGCTAAAGCTAAAGCAAAAGTTGATTTATCAGTAGACGATAGACAGAGCAAGGCCGATACTTTTGACTGAGATAGTTGTGCACTTCTGCATATCCAAAAACTTGTCTTGTGGAAGTTCTTAGCCCAAAGGGAGTTCTGTTCTAGTGTTAAGCTGTTTAAGAAAATACTTCACTTACCATTACACATTTATACGACTCTTTCTCGTTTTCTGTTGGTTTTGTTTTCTATGTATTGTAAGAACTCTTAAAGTTTCGTTAAGTTTGTTTGCTTGTTGTAGATGTAGTTGTATTAGTATTAGGCTGTAATTCCGTTTTTATTTAATGTACGATTTCTTGATGTCAAAAAAAAAAAAACAAAAAAAAAAGACTTTGTACGTTGATCTTATCAGCTAGATTAACTTTTATCCAAGTTTAGTTGGATAGTTTTGTCTTCTTTTAATCTGTATGGCTTTTATATTGTTCCTGTAAGTCTTGCAAGCTACTCTGATTGCCTCTAAAATAAACTCATCAAACACAAACGCTTGGCCCTTGCTGCCTTGCATCAGCCACCCGCTATGCACAATTACTCATGGACTATTATTCACGAAACTAATGGAAAATTGTTTCTATAATTCAAGATAATAATGGAAAAACAAACTAAGAACCTGTTTTAAAATCATTTTCAGGAGTTATTCCCTGGGAGTGTTTGGTTCACATGATTCTGGTATCAGGTATGGGTTTAGAGTGAGCAAAACCTATACCTAGTGTTTGTTTAATTATTTGATAGATTTAAAACCCATACCTCAAACCCATAAGGTATGGGGTTTGGAAACCCAAGGGGAGGTGGGTTTGGCTCATACCAATACCTTTAGGTATTAAATAGAAGAAAAAATTTCATTCCCAAATAAAAATCAAACACATGGTATTAAGTATCAAGTTCCAAACCTATACCATCTTATATTTGGACGAGTGATATGGACTGGCCCAAAATATTTAACAATGCAAATTATATTTGTTTGTTTTAATTTGGATATTTTATTGAGGTGGGCTAAATTAATTAAATCAGGCTAATTATATTTATTTTAGCTCAACGATAATTAATTTATTTTAATGTAAAACACTAAAAAAAATTTAGTGTCTACAATCACTTATTGAGGAAAGGAAGAAATATAATGTTTACTTTATGGTATCCTATGTTCTCTTTTTTAGCGACAAATCCATACCCATTTACCCAAACATGTTCCTTTACCAAAATCCGTGCAACCTAGAAGAGAATAAGGGGCATAAATAAGATGAGATAATTAGCAAGCTACTCAATAATGACTTGGTTGGAACTTGATTCCGGAGCTCGTCTCTAGACGTTATATCATCTACTATAAAGATGCTAACAAGACAAGTTAACTTACAATTACTCGAGACCAACTCGATCAAATTCAATCAAAACTCGGTCAAATTTAAGTTTGACTCAACTCGAACCCCACTAAAAATACTAGTGAATATCAAACTATTCAAACTCGAACTCAAGTCGTATCATCTCCACCCGATAAAGCTTGAGTCAAAACTCAAGAGTGTATGAGTGATATTATACGATCCACTTTGCTTGAATTCCTCTTCCCATGATCCAAAGTCCAAAACCCAACCTGGCCCAACCCCCAAAGAGCCGCCCTCCTCCTCTCCCTCTCTCTCTCCTCAAAAAGTCACTTCTAACAGAAGAAGTAAGAGAGAGAAAAACAATCGTTCCCATTTTTCATCCAACTTTTGTCGATTGATTCAATTTAAACACACAAAAAAGGGGTGACCTAAAGATCCAGAACACAATCTCATCATCTTCATCTTCTTCAAATTCGAATTTGAATCATGTGGCGAAGACTTGTTTTCTCTCACCTCAAAACCATTTCTTCTTCATCCTCCATTGCTAAACCTTCCTTTTCTCTCGCTCCTCGTCTTTCTACTTCCTCATTTCGCTCATCTTCTTCCTTCTTCTCTCGCTCTTTCTCCGCCGATGCCGGTAATTTAGGGTTTCTCAATTTATTCTCAAATCGATTGATTTTTGTTTCGTTTAGATCTGTAATTGATTGATTCATTGATTGATTTTCGTTTTCGTTTGTTTGATTGTGTGTAAGCAGATGTGTTCAAGTCGAAGCCGAGGGCTGAAGATGTGATGCCCATTGCTACTGGTCATGAGCGTGAAGAGCTTGAAGCTGAGCTTCAGGTTTTTTATTTTATTTATTTTACTCTATTTAATGTTGATGTTATTTGAGGACGATGAAATTGTGTATAATATGATTTGTGATGGTTTAAAAATGATGTCATTTTTAGGGGAAGGATATTCTGGAGATTAACTATCCTGTAGGTCCTTTTGGTACCAAGGTCAGTTTTAGCTCACTCACATTTATATCATTGCTGTAAAGTTCCGGGATAAATGGATTTTGCTTTCGTGATTTGTCAGTTCACTTATTAATCTTGATGATAATTTGGCTATCTTTGAAACTGATTTTGTGTTGAGTTAATGGAAATACTGCAGGACGTTGGTTTTCCGTTCAATGATCTTAAATGTATTTAGCTGTTGTTCGGGTTGTAGACCTCGTTGAAGTTGGCATTGGTTGAGATTTGATTAGTTTATCGGAGGGGAGGGGAGGGGAGGGGAGGGGAGGGGAGGGGAGGGGAGGAGAGGAGCAATATGTTCCAAGGTTTTGTTTTTTGTTTGGGTAAAATCTATAAGAGAATTGGTTGAGTGAGAAAGCTAATTTGTTATATGGCAAACCTCTTAGTTTTCTTCTTCCTGTCTATTCTAAGTGCAATTAGTTATTTTCGAGTGTCCTCGTCTTTATCCCTACTTTCACCACATGCGGTCTGGGTTGTTTGTTGTACTAGAATCAGTGTCCTGAATCAACTGCATGGTTATGCTGGTTCCTGCAACCATTATGGCTCTGTTTGGTAGGGCGTAAAATATTTTCAGTGTAAAATGATTTCTATGGAAAACAATTTACAAAGTAAAACATAATTCCAAAATTAGTTTTCCGGTGTTTGGTTACATGTAAGAAAAATGAGGAAATGAATGGGAAAGTAAGGAGGTACTGAGTGGAGTATACAAGAGAAATCAGGAAAATAGTTTTCCCTTCATTTTGAAAGGAAAATGGTTTTCCATCATTGGGAGAGTAATTTTACCCCAAAGGAAGTTTTACACTCTTTTCCCAACCAAACAATGTAAAACTAAAAATATAGGAAAATAGTTTTCCAGGAAAACGTTTTACACCCTACCAAACGGAGCCTATGATTTCTGTGCTGTTGTATACAAAAAGCAAGAAATAATTTAGAGTTGGAAATTGGAATTTCGGCTGACTGAATCTTTTTATGATGGTTCTTCACTTCTTTGTGATGTGTTCCCATTTTGCGTTGCTATTATCTCTTACATTTAGACGCCATGATGCTAGATATCTAATTATGTTAGGGAGAGAGATATATGCTTTCTCTAATTCTTTATGTAAATCGCTTTTATGCAAATGTGCCTTTTTTTGGTGAATAAAGGTTAACATTAATCATAAATTAGTTTTGGCTATCGAATAGCCTCATACAATCTTTAGATAATAGAGTTTTACAAAAACTAGGGAGATAGGTTACATCTCTAGTTTCATTGATTACATCCAAATTTTTCCTACAATCCTTCGTAAATGTGCCTTTTGCGCGTGCATTTCTCTCTTTTTATAATCATCAATGCATGGGTGATATTTTGTAGACATGCATTTCTCTCTTTTCATACTTTGCGCTTCTTCTACCTTATACTTATAAACCCTGACATATGTGCTTGGGTATTGGTGAACACAAAGTTTGGATTATCTGCTTTCCTCTTACATTTTATGTATAAACGACGATATTATCTTATCTCCTTCAACTGGTACCTCGATCACACTTATTTTGTGAACTATGGTACTATTGTTATTCTTTGATGGAAGTGGTGATTCCTAGCTTGCTGAGGACATGGTTCTTTTATGGGGAAGAAGAATTTTACTGAGATTGATTCTGTGTGAAAATAGGGCAATCTTGTGTAGTTATATGTGGCAATATAGCTCCGGGATGGAAGCACTCACATAGTGGCCATCAGGGACATATGGGTATGTATGGCAGCAAGCCAACGGTCAAGCTGTCTCTTTGTGCTTGCACTACAGGGATTCACTTTTGTATTTTAGTGATCCTTGCTTCACTTCATATAATTGTGGTGGCTGGAATTTTCCCAAAAAAATTGTTATTAGGTCATATATACTGAAAAATATGGAGAATTAGCACTTGTGCTCTTGTACTTTGCGCGTGAGTCGTGATGATCAAATTGTGGTTACAAACTAGAAACAAAAATTGGTTTACTGTACTGATGCTTTTTTGGGTGTTTCAGCCAAAGTAAAGCTGAAGACAATTGGAAACAAGTTTCCTGTTGTATTTTTAAGACCTTGATGTGTGTTAAAGGGAGATAATCAGTTTTTGTATGGACCCAGGGTCCTATGTATCTGAACCGATTATACTCTGACCATATGAATTTCAAGACCACTTTGTGTGGTTGACCTCTACAATACTTCTAGAGAGAGAAAGAGAGAGTGCGAGAGAAGTGCTTGTTGGATTAGAATTTTTAGAGAAATCATCAATTATTGGGACTTTCTTTAATGAAAACTGGTCTCTCGGGCTTGGTTAAAGCCATTTGCGCTTTCTCTCCCCCCTATTAGTTAAGCTCGAGAAATCAGCCAGAATCACGTTCTTTTCTTTTGAATGCTGGGCTTGTGGAACAAATAGCCAGAGGAAATGACAAAAGTGTATATGATGTCTAGGCCTGAAAAATGACCAAAATTTTGGGACTTATATTTGTTGCACGCTTGTACTTAACTGGAAGTAAAGAAGCACACAAGGCACTGACTCCCTTCTTCAACACTGTTGTGTGTTATATCATGTCCAAATTGTTTTTCTTTCTTTTTTGGCGGACTAGAAAATTATCTATTTAACACTCTTAATGTTGAATTTTTTTTACTAGGCAACCTTGTGACAATTTGAGTTTAACTACTTTTTTGGCCATTTTTGTACGTGTATTTTTTTGGGGGGTATTAGCTTACTTGTACGTGTTATGTTGAAGTCTGATTTTATATGTATAAGGTACACTATCCTTTAAGGATTTAACTAGTACTTCCTACATTTCTTTTCAGATGCAAACTTTATTTTTAGGGACATGGAGACTTTTCTAAAGCCAATAACATGTTTACATCTACTTTACAAACTAATGTTTAAAATTAATAACCCATCCCTTCCCAATTTCCCCCTTCCTCTCATCATTCACCCCTCCAATCCCTTCCAATTTCCGCAATCCGATCCCCAAGCACCACTGGTCCACCACCACCACAGTCGCATCTGCCACAATAACCACCCTTCTGACCTTGGCATCATTTTCTGGCATCTTTCTCATGTTTTAGGGTCCTTTCCTCTCTTCTCTGGCGTTGTCTATCTAGAACTTGCTCAAGCTCCATGTAGGAATTCATGGCTGAATTCGACCATGATAGCTGCTGATATGGAACTTTTATGGTCGAATTTGACCATTCAACGCCTCCCTCCCATACATGCGATTTTATAGGGTTTATACCTATGTTTCATGGTGGCAAGAAAAGGGGAGGAGGTGGGAAGAGAAAGAATTGGGGATATGGCCTGATCGAATTGTGGATGGAGTCCGTACAACTTTGTCGAAGCCCATATGCTCGAGTCAACTGTATTTGATTACATAGACGAAAGTGAGCTCTTATCGATTGCCAACCCACAAATTTTATCAGCACCATTAAAGATCTTATCATCTGATTTTATTTTATTTTTTTTGATTTTTCTAGGGTTGTGGGTTCTTTTGTTTTGGTGGTGTTGGTGGATTCTTTTTTTTTTCTTTTTGGGGGGGGGTGATTTGGTTTTGGAGGGGTGGATGAGTTTATTGGGGGGGGGGGGTTCAGATGGGTTGGGATGGTGGTTTCAAGGATGGGATTTTTTTCAGGTTGAGTGGGGGTTTTCCCAGGTGGGTGGGGGAGGTGCGTGGATTTGGGTTTATGGGGTGGCTTATATGGCTTGGGTGGTGGTTTCAGTGACTGCAATGGTGGTGGCTTGGCCATGTAGTTAACTTTGTTAATTTTATTTTTGTGATGAATTAGCATTGTTAATTAGATGGGATAATGTCCTTTTCAATAACGTCTCTCCTTTTTCTTGGGTTGTGTGAGAAAGCCTTGGTTGTATCTAAATAAAAACGGAGAAAATACATGAATGGTTTAGGTAAATGTACCATCGTATTTGTCCAGATTTACCGGTGTTTATAAGACAGGGTCTTAAGATTTACCAGTATTTTTTGGTCTAGGCTTTACTCTTTTATCAATTTTTATTTATACAACACAGAAGTCCTATACTTTTTACTCTTAGGAGTTGGGTGTTTTGTGGCATAAATCCTATCAATATTTGGATTTTCTCAAGGTATTTAAATCCATTTAGTCTTTCTTCAAAAGTTTTTATATTGGAAACTAAGGAATTTTATTTTTTCAAATCTTACGCCAATGTAATGTTTATGATTCTAGAGCCTTTTGTAGCGAAAATTTATGTAGTCTTGATGTGTATGATTTAGAAAGGTATTATATTGCTCAAGGATTGCTTTTGAACTAGCGTTCCTTGTGAAAGTTTTTTTTTTTTGGACTGGCTGAAACATTTTAATTATTCTTTCTGTTTGTCCGTCCTCAAATTGCACTGTGATCTATGTCTTTGCATTAATACCATAGTTGAAAAGCCACTTCTTTGCTTTGAAATACACTGAACTAAATAAATGTGTCATTGTTGCTCTCTAGTCACAATTTGTTGCAAAACCGAGTTGCCTTTCAGCTGATGGGGACTTGAAAGAAACAGCATCAAGCGTTAACATAATTCTTCTTACACGGTTGAAGGCAGGGGAGTCCTTATAGGCATTGGGGGTAATCATATGGTGAATAATTGTCCTGAATGTAATTAAAGATAGTTGTTGCCTCTTCTCCCCATATCTAGCACGGAGTTTTGGATTGAACAGTAGCATTGTCCTTTTGGTGAGAAGTACTGTTGACTTTGTCGATGCCATGATCCTCACATGATAATTTTGAGATAACTACATGATGATGTTAAGCTAGCTTATCATGTCAAGAGCATTATTTACCTTTTTAAATCTTTGGCTGAGTTCAATCTGCTTAATTCATATGCAGGAAAATCCTGCTATTGTTCAGTCCTACTATGACAGAAGAATCGTCGGATGTCCAGGAGGCGAAGGAGGTCGGTACAGAATTTGGTTTATAATCCTCATCAAAATTCTCTCTCCATTTCTGGTTCATCGCACTTATCTTGATTCCTGGCATGTATTAAAATCCTTAAACTTTTTCTGGATGCCTTTTATTTCCAGAGGATGAACATGATGTTGTCTGGTTTTGGCTGGAGAAAGAGAAGTCATTTGAGTGTCCAGTGTGCACACAGTACTTCAAGGTTAGTGGGCATTACTATTGGTGATGACCAACATATCATCTAGATCGGTTGTCAAAGTCGTAATATTGGTGTAGAGGTGGAGAGTATACACTGGAAAATTATGTGAATTATGTGCTTCAAATCAAGCTGGAATTGACGTATACTCCTTTACTCCTCTATCCAAAATTAATGTCATTTAGGGTCACACATGAAAGTATGCACATATTATTATCTACATCATCTGAAACTGCATGTATTTTAGATCAAAAGGATTTGATAATATGAAATGCATATTGGAAAAGGATGCTATAGTAAAGATTTGATCAGCTATTACATGTTTTAGAGATTTTGTCACCTTCTGTTATTATTCTTGATCTGGTACAGGAGGTGATTTATGATGATATTGTTTTTTACAAACTTTAAGTTCTTGCTTCACTATCTATAGTTAAGGCCTAAGGGTGATGAAAATATTATTTTTTAATCAGACGTTAGTTTGTGCAGTTGAGTGTCTGTGGAATGATGTGCTTTTCATATGTGCATGATTTCTTGAACGTTTTTGTTTATGAGGTAAAATGGTATCTTATTAGCTGGTTACCCTATTGCAGTTGGAAGTCGTTGGCCCTGGCGGTGACCCTGAAGGACATGATGAAGATGATCACCACCACTGATTGTAGTTTATGATTGTAGTGACGAAATAAGATCTGGTGAGACAATGAGACAAGGTCTATGAAAATTCTGCTGCTGCTGCTTTCAAATTGAAAGGCGTAAAAGCTTGTTTTGTTTTTTCTTTTTTAATGGATCCTTAGATGGATGCCTGTTTGGTAACAATCTAGTCCAATCTTGCTCTATTTTTGAGAGAAATACGACAAAGAGTTGTTTCTTTACCATTGAGCTGGTAATTGGAAGTATAAATTCCATTCACATTTCTTCATTGCATGAGTGACTTTTTAATTGCCCTTTTGCTGCTTCACTCTGAGTCTGAGATATGGCCACACTTTCATGTCAGATTTCGTTCCTAGTCGAAACCATTGTAGAAGGTTTTAGTAATGCTACCTATTGTCGCAAGTAACTGCCAGGCCTGTGCGTATTCAGTTGGTAGAACAATTTGTACGTAATGCAGTAAAATTTTGAACTGATCGAGTTAAACTCAAACAACACGATTCTTATGTGATGCGAATAAAGGTAAATCTGATTTATCGACTATGATATGTCAATGTTTTTATTTTGCCAGGAACTCGCTTATGCTCTGAAAAATCTTGAAAAGCTGCTCAGCTATTCTGATGTTACGATTTGTGGTTTCTTCGATGGGGTTGGGGAGGAGTTCACTCATGGTACACCCGGGTGTACCATGAGCATGGTACACCCAGGGGCATTTTCGTAATTAATTAAAACTTTAGTTTCCTAATTTGTTCTTTCTGGCAGCTTTCACCACTATCATAATCTTCTTCCTCCATTTCTTCATCTGAATCTCCATGAAACCTTGAAACATGAGGCTGATTATCACCACAATTCGTATTAATCATCATCATCAACGCATCAATCTCTTTCTCTCTCCTCCATTTCATCTGCTCTCCAGTTTCAGTATTGTTCATTAATGGCGACGCGAGTTTTTTCGACTTTTTATTTTCATTGCAGTACCTTCACTCCTTCTCCTGCTTCTTCTTCGTTTTCTCTCTCATGATTTTTCCCCAATTTTTTTCGCCATTTTTCTTAATTTTAAGAAATTTCTCATGATGATTGAGGGTTTAGGGTTTTCTGACGCCATTATTGTTGCACATTTGTTATGTTGTTGTTGTTGTTTTAATCGTTGCTCATTTGTTCAATTAATCTGTTGTTGTTGTTGTTGTTGTTCGGTTGTTGTTGTTTCAATTCTTCTCTCTCCTCCTTCCAAATCTTCCAACAATGGAGATTTAAAATTCGCAAAATAAAAAAAAACAAAAAAAAAGAAAATTTCAGATCTGAAAATGAGGAAGATGATGATGAGCAAATGACAAATATTGCTCATTTGGGTAAAAGTGTTTGCTCATTTTCTTAAATGAGTAAAAATACTTGCTCATTGGCTCATTTTACTCATTTGTTCATTTGATCATTTGTTCATTTTGCTCATTTGCTCATTTGCCCATTTTGCTCATTTGTCCATTTTGCTCATTTGACGAAAATAGCCTTGGGTGTACCATGAGCATGGTACACCCAGGTTTACTATAAATATTCCCGTTGGGGAGGGTTCTATATTAAATTGGACGGGGCATCGGGAGTATTGGTTATGTTTGTTTAGGTCTTGTATGGTTGAGTTTATTTAGGGTTTGAAAACGGATTTAATAATTTGAATCAATTATCCTTGTTTAGTTTGGATAGTGGATTAACCATTATACTTATTTGAGGTATCCCAAACTTGCAAAATTTTATCCTCCAAATTAGAGGAGTAATAAAATCATTTCCATTTTCTTACAAATGATGTATTTTCATTGTTGAACCAAACACCTCATAAAAGTAACAATTATTATTTTCTTTTCTCTTCTCTACTTAATTTCATTTGTGTGTTTGATTTTGGTAGTAACTCATTTTCCCTTTAATTTAGGCACTGTTGGCATATGATATGCTACAGTTGTCTTGTTCTTGTGACCTATTTGATAAATATGAGTAGTTTTTATATATTAAGTGGTCGTTTGGTTCAAGGTATGGAATGGAAACAAATAGAGGAATGATAACGATAATGGTTATCTTTATTAGGTGTGTGGTTCAACCCACGGAATGAAAATGGAATAGTAACCATAACCACCAAATAATGCAACTTGTTACTTGAGGGGGGAAGAGAAATATAATAATTTGGGGAGTTCATTATGACCAAGTAATGGTATAGATTGATAAGGGGTTGAACCAAATAAAAAGAAAAATGCCCAAGGGCAAAACAAACATGCCCAAGGGCAAAACAAGCCAAGCTATTTTAAGAAAGAATTCTTTTTATTGAGGGAACTCAAATAAGGGGATCATATTATAAAATCCTCCCAAGCAAGATAAACAATATCACACGGAATATCATCCGCCAAAACACGTTTACCAATTTACCAAGGTTGGAAATGAGCTAACAAATGAGCAACATGATTCCCGAAACGTTTTGACAAACGATCTAACTATATCATCAAACAAAGAAACATCTACAATGTCATCAACAACCAAATGAAAGAATTTTTAAGATCTCAATTTTGTTATGGGAAACATCTAAATTCTAAAAGTTGCAAAGTCAGTATGGTCAATTAATCGCACTATGGTAATGTAGCTCTTGGCGGTAATAAAAGTAATTATGAAGGATTAAGATATACTCCATCCGTTTCCTAAAGATCTTCCCACTTACTGTTCCTACAGATACCAAGGAAAATCAAGTTGTGTGGGGCATGGTGTGAGTAAAGTAGGAGAGAGAAGGGTTAAGATAAATAAACAAATAAAAAGGGGTTAAAGTAGGAGAGAGAAAGGGAAGTAAAATTGAATTAATAATGTAATGGTGGACCATATGATAGTGACATGAGAGGGTAAATAGGGAAATTTGTTTTGCCAAATAAGGAATAAAGCAAAATAGGGAAGATCTTTTGGAAATACCCTTAAACGGAAAGAGGGAATATCTTTAGGAAACGGATGGAGTAATACACGATACATCATACATGCAACACCGTTTCTGTCATCTATTATCATCTAGCAAATAGACAAACACATACTTGGTTGGAGTTTTATATCACGGAGTATTTAGGCAATATATCATAGTTATCATGAGTAATTATATTATAATTATCATAAACCAATGCAACAACGTTCTTTGCGTGAAATGACGCATAGATGTGACTTTGTATATAATTTTTACAAGGGATGTTGAATTTTAGTATTGATAATATAAAGATGAAGAACTTTTTTATAGAAAAGAAAGCAGCATCTTTAGTAGTGGAAATGCATAAATGTATATATTGAAAAGCCAAATGCGTTGTTGGCTCTAATCTATTGCTTTTTTCCCCCCTATTGTAGTGCCTTAATTGTACGTGAAAACATTTCAGAAATGCCTTGATTGTTTCTTAGAGAGGGGAAAAAGAAAACAAGAACTTTCTTATGAAATACTCCTTGTAAGTTTTCTTAACTTTATTTTGATGGAAAAGTATACTTAACTTTTGAGATCAAACATAAGCTATTGGACATTTGATTTTTCGCTTTGATTCTAAAATGTGCATACCTTGTTATAAATTTTAGTAATTACTTGTTGGGTCCGAACAATGCCGCCCCAAGTTTTTCTAAAGAGATGACATGACATGGCTATATTTTTTTCTAAAAGAGAGGTGATTTTAGACTTTTAGTGGTCGAATGATAACACTCGTCAAGTCTTACGTAGCGGTATGTCAACATGTAAAAATTTGATGCATGTGGTGGACTCTAATACTCCTCCACACATTTTAATAATAGTATGTAGTTGTAAAAATGCCTCTAAAATCTTACTCTTATATGTTTTCCTTAATCTATATATCTCAATATATACTTTGATATAGCGAAATTTAGTCAGTTTTGATGGGGTAGACTTATAACAATGTGGTTTTCAATGAGAAATAATGGCAAAAATGCATATTCTTCCCGGTTTATGTCCTCTCTTGTATCCTTCCCACACTCTACCAAAAGACTCCACTCCATTAAATAAAGTGTGTTTTCGATTTTTATTTTTTGTAGGAAAGTGTTCCTATTTCTTGTCTCTTTCTATGTTGTCTTTGCTTTAATTTGTTCCCATGATATTTGTCAAGGAGGCCATTTTATGTTCAGAATCTACACAATTTTTGCACCAAAGAGAAATTCTATACATATTATTCCCATGGAAGCATTCAATCTCTATCACATCAATCATAAGGATTGATGGACAAACATTTTGTTTTTATTCTTTTGCCCTTCTCGCTTTGTGTCTCTGTCTCGTCTCGAAATATCTACGCACAATAATAATTGCACGCTTATATGGTGTACCATGGTTATCAACTCCATCAAAGGCGTCTGGTCCCCCCTTGGTCGATCGCACACATCATTCAAGATATTCAGGCTTCTCTCCACTTCTTTTCTTTTTGGACTATTTGACATGTCTATCGGGAAGCTAAAAAAGTAGCAGATTGGATTGCCAATGTTAATCACCTCATAGATTCTAGTTTTTGTATTGAAAATTGTACTCATTCACCTCTTCATTCAATACTTGTATTCTTAGAAAAATATTCTGGATTTTCTTTTTAAAATTTGAAACTTTTTGGGGTGAATATTTGTGCCTTGATCTAGGATAATTTTCCATATAACGCACACAATTCCAAATTAAGTGATTCTAAAACTAACAGGATTTTCCAAATATTGTTCCATTGGAGAAAACGGTTATGAAATATGAGAAATATTCTTCGAAGACATCTGATATGATTGAAACGATACAGAAAATACTTGATGACGCAACATTCTGAAGTATTGAAATAGAGAACAAACTTCCCAAAAGATGAACAAGAAGTGAAGGGTTGATGTTAACTATTAAATCTCATATATAATTAGCCCAATAGTAATTAGGTTAGTTTCTTCGGTGACTAGTTTAATTCATTTAGTGACTAAGTCTACTTTTATATTAAAATTAGACCGTTTCTTTTAATATTTTTATATATAAAGCTTTTGGCATCAATATTTTTTATAAAATCTAAATGAGGTGTTTCTAGAGCTTTCTACAACTTGGAGCACAAATGAGGTGCACATTTCGACATATGTCACCCAATATAGTAAAAGAAATAACAAACGTTTTAAAGTTTAGATAGAAATTCAAAAAGTGTTTCAATATACTAATTACACATATTAAAAGTTCTATTAATCAAATTGACGATATATAAAAAGTGTACCATAAATATCATTATTCTCCTCTCTTTCTTTTTTCTTATTTCTTCTCTAAAGACTTTAGTAGGAACTTTTCTTTCATAAAACTCGTATAGGGTTCACCTTCATATGAACATATATTTGTCATTGTATAGTACAGTGAAAAAGTTGAGAATAATATCTGTACATTATTCTAAATGAACCGTTGTACACTAAAATGGAAAAAGAACATATAAATCCGAAAATTGATGGACATAAATATATATCAAATTATTAGCTAGCATATTCTCTGATTTTTTTTTTAACAATTTATTCCTTTCTCCACCGTGTCAACTTTCTATAATTTCTATGTGCGAATTAGCTACAAAATGTTTGGCTGGAAAAATGGATCAGAATACCCCCAACTTTGGGCGGTCCGCTTTTAATACCCCCAACTTTGGGGGTGGTCCGCCAAAAATGCACCATTTACCTGTTATGACCGGATGAACTGGTAAACCAAAAAACCACCCCCTCTGCTCATCTCTCTCTCTCCTCTACCACCCCCTCCTCTCTCCTCATCTACCTGCACCCTTTCTCTCTCTTCTACCACCACCATACCACCCTTTCTCTCTCCTCTACCACCCCTCCTCTCTCCTTATCTACCTGCACCCTTTCTCTCTCTTCTACCACCACCATACCACCCTTTCTCTCTCCTCTACCACCCCCTCCTCTCTCCTCATCTACCTCACCACCTCCCACCATGCCACTGCTTGCCACGCACCACAACACCGCCACCACCTATCTGCGCCACCACACCGCCACACCTTCCACCTACACTACCACAACACCATCTCCACTTTCACCACAACAACATCACCACAATCTCCATTCTCACCAACATGGGGGTGGTTTTTGCTCAAATTTTGAGTCGGTGGTTGTGGGTAATGGTAGGTTGAGGTGAGGTTTTGAGTGGTTTTTAGTGGTTGGGGGGGGTTGAAATGGGGTTTCGGGTGGTTAAGGCGGGTTTTGGGTGGTGGGTGGTTGGGTCAGGGTTTCTGGGTGGTTAAGGCGAGGTTTTTGGTGGCAGGTGGTTGGGTCGAGGTTTTGGGTGGTGGTGGGTCGAAGGGGGTGGGATGCTTGTGGTGTCGAATGGGGGTGGGGACTGGGTGCTGTTGGGACGGGGGTTAGGGCAGTGGGGGGCGAGGGAGGGTCTGGGGTGGGGGGAGAGGGTTTGCAGCCGACGAGGGGAGAGGGAGGGTCTGGGGTGGGGGGAGAGGGTTTGCAGCCAGGGAGGGGAGAGGGAGAGTCTGGGGTGGGGGGAGAGGGAGGGTCTGGGGAAGGGGGAGAGGGTTTGCAGCCGGGGAGGAGAGAGGGAGGGTCTGGGGTGGGGGAGAGGGTGGTTGATGTGGTGGTGGGTAGGAGTCGAAATTAAAAATAAACGAGAAATAAAAAAATTACCTGGTTAACAGGTTACAAGTCATCTGGGTGCATTTTTGGTGGACCTCCTCAATAGTTGGGGGTATTTAAAAATAACTCATAGTTGGGGGTATTAAAAGCGGACGGGCCGAAGTTGGGGGTATTCTGATCCATTTTTCCTTATTATAATGTGGACATTTTGGAGTATGAACAATTTTAAGTTTGTAATGCAAAAAAGGCAGGACAACCACATCTATTTATTCCAAACAATACTGCTTTCTTTTGAGGTTGCTTCACAGTTGTGAATGTGATTAAGACTAATGAAATGACAAAAGTATTCTAAGTTAAGTACGATCATGATAACCATGGATAACATACATTAATAAATAAAAATGATATGAATAAAAAGTATAATTATAACGAGTATGATTATGAAAAATCTAGTGATTATCAATGGTTTTAGAATTTAAATACTCCCTCCGTTTTTTTTGAGGTAATATATTGACTTTGGGCACTATTCATCGAATACACTTTGATCATTAATTTTTATTTATACATAAGAAAAATAATAGTCATGTAGAATCTTGTTTGATTCGTCACGGTATACACTTTCCAAATATATATTTTTTTATAATTTTTACTTTTATACAATTAGAGATATTATTGGTCAAAATTGTGTCTCGACAAATTAAATGTGAAAAGTCCAATGTTACATCTAAAATAACGGAAGGAGTAAATGATAAAAAAGTTAAATACTCCCTCCGTTTTTTTTAGATGTAACATATTGACTTTGGGCACTATTCATCCAATACACTTTGACCACTAATTGTTATTTATACATAAGAAAAAATATAGTCATGTGGGATCTTGTTTGATTCGTCATGGTATACACTTTTCAAATATATATTTTTTATAATTTTTACTTTTATACAATTGGAGATATTATCGGTCAAAGTTGTGTCTCAGCTAGAGATGGCCGACAGTGCGGGCCAATCCAGCCCATCCAACCCAGCCCACCTCGTGGGCCGTGTGGGCTAGGCTCGGAAAAAGCCCGATCCAGCCCAGCTCGAACCGTGAAATTGGTGGGTGGGTCGTGGGCTAGATTTCTTGAGCCCATCCCACTAATGCCCGCTACTAAAACCGCCCAGCCCGGACCACGAAACCGGACCAGCCCAGTCCAAGTTATTATTGAACCAAATTGTGTATATTTTAATCAAGTTCTATATATTTTAATCAAATTACATATATTATAATTCAATTATATTTTAAAATAATGAAATTATTCATTCATTTTAATAATTGTATATATTTTTTTATTCATTTTAAAGATTTTATATAACAATAATGAATAATTTCAATGATTAAATAATTTTGGAAAAAAAACCTCATGTCGGCCCGCCAGCCCGGTCCAGCCCACAAGACCCACGAACCGTCAGAACCGCTTACCGAACCGTGAAAAACGGTAACAGACCGATGTGGGCCAAGATTTTTCAGCCCGCGGACCAGCCCACCCAACCCATGAATTTCATGGTCTGGTCCTGGGCCGTGAAATCTGAGCCCAGCCCGCTATGGCCCACGGTCTGGCCCACCCAGCCCGCCTCAGTGGCCATCACTAGTCTCGGCAAATGTGAAAAGTCCAATGTTATATCTAAAAAAACGGAAGGAGTATTATGTTCATATGATTTGAGGGCATGGACATATTCTATATATGGTGATTAATGGTGAGTGATTACTAGTGTATAATGTTATTAAAATGATATCAATAAAAAGTCATTAGATTTTTACTATATTCTTGTGGTTTTGATATATCTAAATGTTCAAACAATTCTTTTGCTCCAATTTTCAATTATAAATTTGGGTTATAGCAAATGATAAATCGACCACATACTGACATATACAATCATACAAGTTTAGCTAGCTAGTTTAATTAATTTATTCTAATATCTTTTTCTTGCCACGTGATGCAATAGGGCCCAACGAGCTCAGCTAAACCCTAACCCACATCTCCACACCCCCACACCCATCTTTGTTGCTCCGAAAGATCGAATAGGGATATCGACCTTGGAAGAGAACAAGGGTACTACTTAGAGGTGGGCCTGGGCCTAGCCGGTCCGGCCCTGCCCGATTTGGGCCCGGCACAAGCCTGCTCGAGGCCCGGCCCGTTGTCCGCTAAGTGGGCCGCAGGCCTGTCACGATCAAGAAATTTTATTTCAGGACCGCACCGGCACGAGCCCTCGTAGGCCGGCCCATGGGCCGAACGCTCCTTTCCTTTGTTTTTTAGCCTAAAACTGTCAAAAAACAACATAAAAAACGGGCCAGGCCCGCAGGAGGCACGAGCCCCACAGGCCGTGGACAAAATTTGAAAATTTTAAACACGGCCCGCCACTCACGGGCTCGGGCCTGGCCTGGCCCGCCATTTTCCCAAGCCCGTAGGCCGAGCCCGTGAACAGGCCGCTTGACCCGGCCCATGCTTAGGTCTAGTACTACTAGAGCAACCTATAAATCAATAATAGATCGAGCAACTCACTAACGTTGTACTTACACTCCTATGTTGATGATAATCATCCTTTTCTTCTTCTTCATTAACGTGGGACAATTAAGTTGCTCCAACTCACAATATCTCCTACATGAAAATTGGAGATTATTCCTTTCATTTGTCTTTCTACACTATATTCAGCCGTCCATAATATTACCATACATCAAATTCTCTTATCACAAAACCATACAAGATTCGTGCAATAGATTATTCAAAAACATGTCTCAATAGATCCTTATTCCAAGACATTGATGGTTAATGGTCATAATTAGTTAATCCTTTTTTCTTATTATATTATTAATTATGCTCCTTATAATAATTTACTATGGTTTATCCATCTTTTCAATACGAAATTCGACCACTTTATGGATCTTTTCATTTCATTCTTTCTGCTTTTGGGTTTCCTAGTGCGTTAATTCAGGCAAGATCAGGTTTCTTGCGCAACCTAATATAAACTCTTAGCTTTTCATTATAAAATTGCTAGATGGTACTTTCATGCAGATATTCAGTCACTTTTTTTTTCAACTTATTTATTCATAACCAATTGCTTTTACAATATCCCTGAAAAATAATACTTCATTGGTTTTACAGTTTTGAATGTAAGTACCTAACTAAAGAACCTAACAAAGAAAATTTGTGTTTCCCCCTCTCTTAAAAATAGGCTAAGTTTATTTAGGTTGTCATGCAATTTATGCACTTCCACTACAAAAAAAAGCTTATATAGCGACGGATTTTTGGAGACGGATATATATCCGTTTCTAATTTAGAGACGGAATATTGATAATCCGTCTCTAAATTTATTTAGAGACGGATTTTTTAAATCCGTCTCTAAATTAGAGACGGATTTTTAAATCCGTCCCTAGAGAATCATTCTTAGCTTCAAACCAACATAATAATGACACAATATTCAGATAGTTTCCCCCCAAAAAATATACTTCCTCCATTTCGTTTTAATTAAATGTAACAAATAGATATTTTTTGTGAGATATAAAATATTTCTCTGTTGCATTTAAAACGAAATGGAGGAAGTATATCTTTACTCTATATAAGCCTAATTTGCATTGGATTCAACTCTTTTCAACCAATTCAAACCATGTTTAAACAATGATAGGGTTCAACTTTTTCAACCAATTCAACTTAAACTCGTGTTATAGACAATAACACACTAATAATGACGTAGAGGAGTCGTTCTAATTGTAAATTTTGTATACCACCTTATATGACTTTGACTTCCATTAAACATAGAGGTGGTTAAATAGCGGGTTGTGCTCGGGACAGGTCAGGCTCAAATTAGGCCCAATATTTTTTGTCAGAAGCCCGCTTTTCGAGTAAAAAATAACGAGCTTTTCTGACCGAAATTTAGACTAATTTCGACTTGTCCAAAATCAGTCCCAAACCTGGCCTAGACATTTTCCGGGTCGGGCCGGACTACCTTTGAGCGAGCACCCCTTATTAAACAGTAATCCACTACACCAAAGCGACAATATACAAGAGAATATACGCTCTGTTGAAATATTTTGTTAAATAATACCACTTGCCACAACTTAGTGACAACAGCATAAATTGCCATACACAGTAGTATAAGATAAACAAAACCCTCAACTGAGGTATATGTCGTGCATGCATAAATTAATTATCTTCAAGTAAAGATATTCCTTCTCATAATATAAGGTAGAGTGCAAATTAAGTTGACAATTTTAAAAAGCCTAACCTAAGTTTCTCCATCCCATCTGCTAAAGAGAGGAAAGGAATGTCATAATGTTGACTTATTTAATAAAGATCATTAGATGCTAATTAGTGATGTTAAAGGACCTATCTCAACGCGTAATGTATATAAGTAAGTAAAAAAAACATACATATTTAAGTCAACGCATTCACATGAAAAGTTGGCCTTTAAACTTTTAGCTAGAACTGAAATGTCATTGGTAATTAAGTTTATAGTTCACGTTCATGGATTGTTTGGTTGTTGAATTATGTACAGTAGTAGATGATTTGGTACATTAATCGTATATGTATCAAAGTTTTTTAGTGAATGACAAACAGAATAATTTGTACAAATGGACGGTGCGTTTATTTAGCTGTTTCTCATAATAAGCATCAATAGGCAAATTAAGGTGCTTCAAAGGGTTTGTTACATATGGGAAATCGAAAGGTTATTTATGTACTCGGAAACAAATAATAAAAGGAAGACATTGTAGAGGTGTTTGCAAAAGTAAGAAAAGAACATTAGACTACTTTCTTTTCAAGTGAAGTACCTAATGTGTCGGATTCAATAATGAGGGTAAGTGAATAATTATTACAAGGGGATACATTGAAACTAGAAAATACTAGGTGTCTACATTGGCTATATAATCAGCAGCACGGTCAGTTTCTCTTAACACATGACGAATTTGGCAAGAGGCAAATTGAGTGAGCATGATTTTGCAATCAGTAAGAATATTAGCTAGCAACCTTCCATGGAGTAGGCAAAAGATTCTTAAGGGCGTTGATGACCAACATGTTGTCACCTTCAATAATGATGTTTTTATTTCTGAATACGTAAAAGTAGGGCTAACTTGATAACTTGATGAAGAGTTGTGGCTCCGCAATGAGAATAGAAGTGTGGCCTAGATTAAAAGCTTTGGCGTGTAATAGTCAACCTTCATGATTACGGATGATAATACCGACCGTTGTATTCGAACCGCGAATTGAACCATTAAAGTTTAACTTGAAGAAAGTTTGAGGAGGGGATTCCCAATCTATAATAGTAGTCGAGGGAAGAGGGGTACGGGAAGGGGGGGGGGACCTCCTCTAAGAGTAATACCAATAACATGACAAGGTTGTAATTAATTTTACAGTTTTTTCACCAGATTCCCCTGTGGTTTTTCAAAATTTATGTGGTACCCCTGCTTTTTAAAAAATGCACTAGGTATTACTATTTCAATAATGCACCAAATGCGCTTAGTGGCTAACGGCGTCAAGTTTATGTTAGTCATTAAGGTTAATTAACCCCTCTAACTCAAATTAAACCCTCTAACCCTAATCCTAAAACCCTAACCCTTCCACCTAACCCTCTAACACCTCACCCCATCCTAAACTCTAACCCAAACACCACACCCTCCCCCACTCCCACCCCCACCCTGCAGCCGCCCTCCCCTCACCTAGACCTGGCAAAGTTGGTCCTGATCCGAAAATCCGGTCCGAAATATCCGATCCGTGGTCCGATCTGGATCCGAACGAGACGGTCCGAACCTTGATCCGAATCCAAAACGGTCCCGATCCGGTCCGGATCCCGATCCGAAACTCATCCGAAATCCGAATGATCCGATATAATCTTACCCGATCCGAAACTGATCCGACCCGAAGGTAAACCGATCCGAAATTATTGGTTTCGATTAGGCTTTGATCCGAAATACCCGAAACTTACCCGTTTTTTTATATAAAAAAATATCATTGCCATAAGTATTCCATTCATTTCACCATAGTTCGATTCCGATCCGAAATAATAGTCCGAAAGATGACCCAATCCGGAACGATCCGATCCGGTCCGATCCTGGTCCGAATGTAACTTGATCCGAAAACGGCCCGATCTGAATTGGTCCGGTCCGATTCCGATCCGAAATAATAGTCCGAACGATGACCCAATCCGAAACGGTCCGACCCGGTCCGATCTCAGTCCGAATGTAACTTGATCCGAAAACGGTCCGATCTGAATTGGTCCGGTCCGAATCCGATCCGATTGGTCCGATTGCCAGGTCTACCCTCACCCCACCATCCGATCCCACCACCCCTGTACCTGCAGCTCCCCTACTCTCCCGCGGCTCCCCCACCCTATGGAATTCCCCCCGCTCTCCCCCACCCCTTGTCGAATCCCCCTTAGGAGCCACAACCTCACAGGGTAAGGAACCCACTTCTTCCGAAATAAGAGCCTTAGCCCAGGAAGAAGCATAATTACTAATAATAAAATTAGTCTTCCTCGAAGACACGACTTCATCATTAAAAACAAGTTTATTCCTAAAAAAAACCAAGTAAACCACCAGACAAAGGAGAACTTAGAAATATCTGTCTTAGAAGAAAGACTAAGGTAAGCTTCCAACACATATCTAAAAGAGGAAAGATAATTAAGGCAAGAAGGAGAAATAGGCCAGTCAAAACTAGCATTAAGATGCATGAAAATGTCCAAACGTGAAAGGGCATGCAAAACAAAGGTGACCAATCGATTCACCCGTATTATTACAAAACACACAATCTTGAGGTAAAAAAATGTGGTTTTTTTTCTAAACGACTTTTAGTCGGAAGACCATCATTACACGCTTTTGAAAGATTTTTTTTTAGTCCGAAGGAGAGTATGATCACAAAAAAGGTTAAATGAAGTTCTATCAAAAAAATAATTGGTAATAAAAGAAGTAGTCATCAAACTTATATGTTAGTTATCCTCTATTTTCCTCTTTTTCAATGTGAAACAAGCTCACATATAGGTTAATACTTTAATAATCTCGTAACTGACAAAATTTGAAAATAGAAATTAAAAGGGGTGTTTAGCAATTAGAGTTTTAGGACAAAAAGAGAGATTTTCACTTTTAGAGTTTTTGACTACTCAAAAACTTTATGGGGTGTTTGATAAAGAGAGATTCAAGAGAGAGTTTTAGGGTGAAGACTCTCAAAATGAAAAAACTCCTACTTGGATATTTTTCTTTAGAGGGATTAGGTGAGAGAATGTGCGAATGACTTTTTATCCCATAATTATAATACTAACATATTAGTTAATATGTTCATAAATATCATTTTATACAAACAACATGTAATTAGTTTTTAACAATCAACTAAATTTTTGCCAAACACATAAATGTGTTAAGTCAAATCTAAGACTATAAATTCTAATGATTAAAATTTAAACTTTATTTGCTGAACAAAGTCAAAATCCACCCAGTTGATTTGGTTAACTTGAGTATCCTATATGAAAAATGTTGCCCTAACCTACCCCAAATGTAAAATTATGGATCAACTAGCTAGCACTAATTTTAAAGAGAAACTAAACTACCACCTATGGGCTATGGCTTTACAATGTTATAGAGAAGCACGTGTGTTCTCGTGTGCAAGTTTGTGGAAAGTGTAAATATTTATTATTTTTACGAGGAAAAGTGTAAATATGTACTTTAATCAGCCACCCAAAGATAATTAAAAGTACTACCAAATTCTCAAACTATTCTTGTCTTTACTAATTTTTCATTACCAATTTTGCCTTTTTCTTTTTCTAAATATAAAATTGAAATTGTTCCATTATGAACTGAAAAAATCGAACCTTTGCTTTGTCTTTAATGGGCATCAATCAATCATATATTATAAGAAATAAACCCATTTCAATATTCTAAAGTATCTCTATATTTTGCTTCCACCTTTGCATATGAAAAAATCGACACAGTCCTTTTTTATTTTGAAAGGAAAAAAAAATCAGCTATTGTTTGATTACAGCTCGCTATGAATGACAATGGGCCCAGAACACTACCTAGTTCTAGGTCCTTTTGGACTCTACTCTTACTAAGAGAATTGGTTTGTGACTTTATGTTAACAAAGAATTAAAAAATAATCAAATATAAAAATTAACGTGGTTCATTAACAATGTATTATCTATGTCTATAAATAGAGGATAAACATTTTATTAGGTTTAAGAGAGAGTAAAATATTAGAATACGGAAGCAGAAGTTAGTTATATGGTTTATATATTACCCTACTATTTAACCTAAACAAATGGGTCTAAACCCGAAATTAAAACAAACTCGATATAGTAAACAACATATACCAAAAAGTTCGGGGTCGTTGCCCCTTAACCCCCACCAAGGTGTTTTACCCATGGACCTCAACTCGCTTCACAAGCAACGAGACCCCATACTTGGTTAATGCTTGCAAGATAATTAATTCAAGGCATAGTTCAACAGTTTAATCATTCAATACTCTATGGGTCTAGGCAGGATATGAGTCTTAATATTATCAAGCAAATTAAAGGTCCAGGTCCAATGTTGATAGGTCTAGACATTATCGAAATACCCACTTAAACTTATATTGGAAAAAAAAACTCCTAATTTAGCCTCATGTTCTTTTGGGTTTAGTCTTAGTTCAACTTGCTTCAATTTAATTGAGCTAATTTAGTTTAATAGTTTTAGTTCAATTCAATTCATTTTAGGTTACTTCAATCCAATCATTCAGTCTAAAAAAACAGATGTTTATATACACTTATACAAATTAATATTACCATGATGAACTACCTAGTCTCATCTCTCTCTCTCACTTACTATCTAATCTCAACAAAGCTTGTTGTGTTGTTGTATTAAAATATTTGAAACTCAAATGTATACATCTATGAAACTTAAAAAATTGGTGGAGGAAAATTCTAATTTGTTTGAATTCAGGGGATAACAATGGTGTGAATTGAAACCCTTCTCCATACTTGTATAGTAAGTTTTGATCCATTTCAGACTCAGACCTATTGGCTAGACCCCCTAGCCTCTAGGTAAAGGTAAGGGTCTAAATTTCTTTACAACCGACCATATGTAATTGGCTGAGATATGGATCGACTTCGAAAAATTAAGGTATGTATCCTAATTTTGCATCGAATAGGAATCTATTTTCTGAAAGATCCTGGCTTTCGTGCTTTGGTGGGTCTTTGAGATCTTTTCGATGACCTAGGTATAAAGGAAGAAGAAAAATCAAGGATTTGACGTAGTACTTTTGATCGAAAAATCAATCGAATTCATTTTGTACCCTTCACTCAGTGAGAAAATGAGTCCGATTTCAAATGATCAAACCTATAAGACTTAAAGAATTATAAAAACAATTTAATGGTTTCGATTGATTTATTCCGTACCCTTCGCTTAATGAGAAAACGGGTCCGGTCCCAAAAGATCAAACATATAAAGTTTAAAAAATTATAAAAACGATTTAATGGTTTCGACTCTGTCATGACCCTACATGTTGTCATCTCTGGTTTAATCAGTGTTGGCTCATTTAATTTTTATTGCCACTGTCCAAAGTATTAGATTCTCACTCAACTGCAAGAACTGCAATCCAACACACCTCTCTACAGAGAAAAGAAAAAGAATTGAAATAAACAACTATTAAAAAGGATAAAGAAAGAAGAGAGTTTTCTGATATTAGCAGAGACATGAATGTGCTCTCTCTGGAATGTTAATGGGTTTTGATTCTCTTTCCATAAAAGATTTCCAGCTTTTGTCATTATCTTCCTCTCCTTTTCATGTATACCTCTCCTTTTGTGCTCCTTTTATAGGCTCAAAGTTCAGCTAGTTTTTACACCACCTACTGATTTTATGCATATTCAGAACTTCTTCCCCTTTTTTGGGTTATAAATAGGTCCTTTGATTTGGTTTTTGTTCATTGCATTCACCTTCTACTTTTATTAGACACAGCCACACACACAGGAGTAATTACAAAAAACAACTTTTGCTAGTACACTTTCTTGCAACTTCAAATATGAGCTATTCTAATTACTCAACTGGTTCTGGTTAGTTTTACTCCCTCATAACCTTTTTTACTTCTACATGCATGATTCTCATTTGGGTCTTTCTTTTTTGTGTACGTTTTGTTGGTTTATATGTTTCTCTTTCTTAGCTTACTAGTTCTGGTTAGTTTATACTCTATCACGCCCTCTCACGTAAAAGCTCATTGGGCTTGAAGTGTGGATGCAACATATGTTGTCCTCATACCCGGCGCTAAATACTCCAAATACTCCACTTAGAAAGGAGGGGTGGATGAGATTTGAACTTGTGACATTTTATGTCAGGTTGGCTCTAGTACCATGACAAAGGACCAACTCAACTAAAAACTTAAACTGATGGTTGGAGTCCCATGAATAGTTTTATACTCTATTAGATTTTCCTTACTAGTTCAGGAATTAGACTTGTCATTGTATAATGAAGTAGCAAAAAGATATCCTATATCTATGTTTTTTTAATAGTCGTAACATATATAGGGGTGTTTTGGGGTTTTTCATGACTAGTTCGAGGATTGGACTTGACATTGTATGATGATATATGTATTTGAATTATTCACAACATCTTCAGAATTTTTGAATTCATTTTTTTGAAACTATTAGGTGCAAGAGGCGCGAGGAGAACCTTTGAGTTCGGTAGAACACATGTGGTAAGGCCTAAAGGAAGGCACCTAGCCACAATTGTTTGGTTACATGGACTTGGTGATAATGGTGCAAGGTGATTCTCATTCTCTCTTGTTATTTTGTGTGTGTGTGTGTTCATTTGTTACAAATTACAATGACAAGAAATCAAGGAATTGATCGAAACCTTCTTCTTTTTTTCATAAAATGAAGAAACAATATTGTAAACAATTTGTGGCGTGTTATGTGATTAAACTAGTTATTAGGCCCGGACGATGATTATTAGGCTCCAAATCATGACATTGGTACTAATCACAAGATTGGACTCCAAGACCAAAACATAGGAGTATTAATACTTCAAGCCAAAATCCTGTTTTTTTTTTTAATCATTGATCTTTCTGGCTTCATGAAATTGTCAATGATATAGTCCTTTCTTGCTAATCAGAAACAGAAATCACGGCGTAATATTGAACTATACTACAGAGCCATGTTTTCTCCAGAAATTAGTCTTCCATATATTGGTATTTGTTTAAGGGCAATTAAAATCATAGAACTACATTGGAGACTGGAGTTGATAATCATTCATACACTATTATCCTTGCCTCCTTTAGGTGCTTGATTATTTTGGAATCCTCAAATATATACCTATTGCTCGAGTAGGGGACCGTCGTACACTAATTCTCTTGCATAATTGAGAGGCAATGAAAAACTTTTGGGTATCGGACATATAATATGGTCAAAGTTGGTGAACTTTAACCTCTAAACAACAAATGTTACGACTAATAGGACGGAGGAAGTACATGGTAATAGTAATTCATAGAAAATCATTTTGTATTACTACACTTTAATCTAGCTAGTAGCTAGGCTATAATTTTGTTGCTATTGTCCTTTATTCTTTTACCCTTTTCTCAAGTTTTGGGGCCTAGTACCTTTTTCCTTATCTTCAACTATTTTTTTTGACTATGTTTACACCTTTTCAATATGGGGGTAGCCTAATGTTCTATTGAAGTACAAGATCAATCATGAAAAAGAATCATTTCCTCATTTTTGTGGCTTTGATTTTCTTGCAGTGCATGTCAGCTCTTGGAATCTCTTCCACTTCCAAATGTAAGCATGTTCTCTCATTCCCAGCTTGTTTACAGTACAGTTCAAAACTTCAATATATGTACTATGCCAAAAACTTGACATTGAGGCTATACATTGATCTATTATCCTCATAGAATATGCATTTATGTATGATGCAGGTTAAATTTATATGTCCAACTGCTCCGACTCGTTCTGTCGCATTACTTGGTGGATTTGCATGCACAGCATGTAAGCCATGCTTTCCTGAACATTTTCATACTATAATTTTAGCTTCTACTGTGAAGAGGATCATCTTATTAAGTTCCTTTATTTTATAGGGTTTGATGTAACCGAGATTTCTGAGGATAGTCAAGATGATCTTGAGGGATTGGATGCTTCAGCAGCACATATTGCCAATCTGTTGTCAACAGAACCTGCTGATGGTAATTGTCTGAACTTCTTTCACTGAAACAATCATCAGTTATATGAACAACAGAAACTGTGCATATGATTTGCAAAAAGTTTACAATGAATGTCAATCATCCCGCAAAAATCCAACCAAAATTCAAGACAAGATATTTCTTACATCTGTTAATCTGATGATCTGTTGCCTTCTCTTATACAGTTAAACTTGGTATTGGAGGTTTTAGTATGGGTGCTGCTGTAGCACTATACTCAGCATCCTGTTTCGCTGTCGGGAAATATGCTAATGGAAACTTCTATCCAATCAATTTAAGGGCAATAGTTGGACTCAGTGGTTGGCTTCCAGGTGCAAGGTATAATAGTACGCTCT
Organism: Beta vulgaris subsp. vulgaris; assembly: GCF_026745355.1. Taxonomy (NCBI): domain Eukaryota; kingdom Viridiplantae; phylum Streptophyta; class Magnoliopsida; order Caryophyllales; family Amaranthaceae; genus Beta; species Beta vulgaris. The sequence goes on from NC_079210.1 coordinate 51,157,428, forward strand.
TATAAGTTACTCTATGCAATATGATTACATTGATCGAGCATGACATAAATGCAAAAGAAAGAATTGAGATTGCTCACCCTAGAGCAAAGTACTGGCACTGTTAATAAATAGTAATAAACGATTACATCATATTTACCCTTTGTACTCCTCGATTACACCCCCTCCATCTGTGTTGAAGAAGCCCACGTCCCACATATAGATTGGACTTCAAAATCTCGAAACACAGATATATCAGCAAGTTGTAACTGAGAAGGAACATAACGGACAATAAGGTCATCATAATGTTGGTTCCTTACTACTATTCTGATGTTCCTAAGTTGATGTCCATTGATCATGCAGGACCTTAAAGAACAAGATAGGAGGTTCACATGATGCTACAAGGAGGGCAGCATCCTTGCCCATATTCCTCTGTCACGGGCGATGTAAGTCCCTTGGTGTCTGTCTCGTCTCATTTACACTTCATTTCCAGATGAAAACAGTTGTGAATGATATTCAAATTGTTTATTCTTGCAGCTGATGAAGTAGTTGCATATAAATTTGGGGAGAAATCTGCCCAAGCCTTGACTTCAGCTGGATTTCGTAATCTCACATTCAAAACTTATGATGGGTATAACTTATAAGCTTCCATCAATCCTCCTCTTTTCTTATTTGTTTGGTTTCTCAATCTTTTCAACTATAAAGATGAATGTTATTTGGCCAATGTGCAGGCTTGGACATTACACATTGCCTAGGGAGATGGATGAAGTCTGCAGTTTCTTGGCTTCGAGGCTGGGGCTCGAATGCTTCCGTTGAAGCCATACACTGGCTTAATCTGGAAATTTTTGCTCCTGCATCATAAGAAAAGACTTCTAACTTATGTAAACAAGAAAATATGGGATGGTGGATTGAAAATTATAGTTTGAAAGGCATACAGTATAGGTTGGTTTACAGATATTCTATAATACGTTTTCGGCTTTCAGCCTGTTATCCAATAAGTTTTATGTAACTTTTTGTAAGAGTTATTTTTTCCCCCATCAGTTTCTGGGATTGATTTCTAGGGATGTAGCTAATGAGATTGGTTGTTCTATAAATATGATTACATAATTTATATCTAGTGTATTGTAGCTGGCTTCTCATCATACATTGATTATGGATTCTCCTGTACCTCTAAATGCTTCATATAGTCAAAACGATACTACTTCATTCATTTCGATATACTAGCACTTTAGCTTTAATTCCGCACTTTCTATGCACAATTTTAATCATTAATATATTTATTTTTTTGTAAACGAAAATATTAAAAATTGATAGAAAAATAGAGATAACACAAAATTCAAAGTTCCATACTAATTTCAAAAATCATGGAAAGTATTAGTTATTGATCTGCTGCATTACAAAGGTTTCAAAATAGTACAACTTGTAACTTTTTACTATAATTTTATTATGAATATTGTGATCCATGGAAGAAGACATTGTGTCATTTAGTTTCAAAAGATTGGATGATATCGTAAAGGCGAGACAAAAACGCAAAAGAATAAGAGATTGAATAAACATGTTATAAAGCAATAATGACAATATTGTTTTCTTCTCTTCAATTGCAAAATGAAGGGCAAAGTCTTAGAATTTAGGGATGTTAGTGAGCGGGGATGGGTGTAGGTTCTTTGTAGGTGGTTGGACGGATATGAGGATGAAAATCAAACCTGCCATAGGTAATGGGGTGATGGTCGATTTACATTATCATCAATTAAATTCACTTTTACCACTTTACATGAAATGAAAGTCATGATATTATAAGAGTCTAGATTAAAACTTAAACGTGTAATATAATGTCATATCATTGCTAAGGTGACAAATAACATATTTAAAACAAAAGTATAGTTAGTATAAATATTTCCCTATACCAGCCTTTGTTTAACTTCCTAATACTACTAACAAAAAGATCAAAGTCAAACCAAACAATTACAATCTTATCTAATTCAAGGTACAACTTATGTCAATTTACTTAAAAATTATATATATTTTAAAAAATACTTGTCTTCGGCTTCACCTATTTAGTTTAATTTCTCATGCTATAATGACATGACCGACTCGACCAAAATCACATAACTAGAGTTATTCATAACCTGAATCTCCTTTTAATTGAAAACTATTAGACCCAGGCTCTGCTTCTGGTAAGAAAAAAAAATTCATTTATTAATATAATATTTTATGATAATAACATTAAATACAACTTAGTCTAGTGGGTAAGACTTTAGTATATGTACTTGAGATAATACGCCTTTTAATATATTTATATAGATTATATTGTGCTCCCAGAAACACGTTGCATACCATGCATCTAGTAAATCTATTTCATTTTCGATAAATAAATGTTCATTTTAAGCATATTTAAATCCTTCTGATGACATAAGTATATTATAGTTAAAACGGTTATTTCACCAAATACCCCCGACAAATCAAAAAATTCACAATATACCCTCATTGTTTCAACAATTCACCATATACCCCTGACTTTTAATTTTTGTGCACCATATACCCTTTTTCTAACGGACGTTAGGCTGCCGTTTGCTTTATTTACAATTTTGCCATCAGTATTCACTAACCCTAATTTAAACCCTAATCCCTAACATCTAAACCTAACCCTAAAATCCAAACCCTAACCCACCCCCTCCCCTACACCAGCCCCCCACCCCACCCAGCCCCCACCCCTCCCCCTCCCCCTCCCCCACCGCCGCAGCACGCTCCCTCTCCCCTCCCCCTCCACCGCCTCTACCGTCGCAAGCCTTGCAGCCCCTCCCCTACTCCCTCGCCGTCAATTTCTCGAAGGGTTGTAAAATCTCCGACGAAGCAGCAAAGCAGCGACACAACGCGAGGAAGTAAAGCTCCGGCGAGCGGGAAAATCGATGGGGTGGGGGTTTAGCGTTCGAGGGGAGGGGTGGGATTTTTCGAAGGGTTGTAAAATCGGGGCTAGGAAATCGACGGGGTTGGGAAGTCGGTGGCTGGGAATCGGCGGTGAGGGTAGGGGCTGGGAAATCGTCGGGGAAATCAGCGGGGAATGGGTGAGGGGAAGCCGGCGGTGACAGACGCGCCGGCGGTGGGGGAGGGCGGCGGTGGGGGAGGTCGGCGCTGGGGGAGGGGGAAGGGTAGGGGCTGGGGTGGGGTGGAGGGGAGGGGGTGGGGCTGCCAAAGAGGTAGGGTTAGGGTTAGGGTTCAGGGGAAGGATTAGGGTTGAATTAGGATTATGGTTAGTTTAGATTAGGGTTAGGGTTTAATGATGGCAAAAACGTAAATAAAGCTAACGGTGGGTTAACGGAAGTTAAGAAAAGGATATCTGGTGCACGTTTTCGAAAACTCAAGGGTATACAGTGAATTGTTGAAACATTGAGGGTATATTGTGAATTTTTTGATTTGTCAGAAGTATTTGGTGAAAAAACCGTAGTTAAAAAAATTTCTCCATGAATACTTCTTTCTTCCCAAGGCTTAATTTGAATGAATAATACACTCCCCTTACACGTTCAAATTACCCCTAAACACTAAAACCCTCCAATTTCATTTTTAGGGTTTAACAACTCCGTCGTTCTCTTCCTTCCACCTCCATAATTGAAAATTTCAGGGTTTAACACTTCACTCTCTCTCCTCCTCTAAAAAGCCCTAATTCTACCACCATGAATTACAGGTTCCAAAATCTCCTAGGAGCTCCATACAGGGGTGGAAACGTCGTCGTTTCCGGCAACAATCGCTTAATTTCATCAGTCGGAAATCGTATTTCTGTAACTGACCTAATTAAATCGGAGACAATAACTTTACCATGTCAATCTTCAGCTAACATCTCTCGTGTATGCGTATCACCTGACGGAAACTTCATCTTGGCCGTTGATGAGAATAGTAGGTCTCAATTCATCAATCTCCACCGTCGGATTGTTCTTCATAGAATTACCTTCAAGGGTAAAGTTTCTGCCCTTCAATTTAGCCCTAATAGTCAATTTATTGCTGTTTCTGTTGGTAAATTAATTCAAATTTGGCGGTCTCCTGGTTTTAGGAAGGATTTTTTCCCATTTGAGCTTGTTAGGACTTTTGCTGATTTTGATGATACTGTTACTTGTTTGAATTGGAGCCCCGATTCGAGGTATTTGATTGCCGGTTCGAGGGATTTAACTGTTAGGTTGTTTTGTTTGAGGAGATTGGATGAGGTTAAGAGTAATAAGCCTTTTTTGTTTCTTGGTCATAGAGATGTTATTGTCGGTACATTTTTCGGGGTTGATAAGAAGACGGGAAAGGTTTTGCGGGTTTATAGTGTTTCGCGTGATGGGGGGTTGTTTAGTTGGGTTTGCTCTGATTTCGATGGTAAGTTGGGTGGATTAGGAGAGGGGGATGAGGAAATGGCTGACCCGCCTTCTCCTGGGACGCCTGAAAAGATGGACGAGGAAGGTGGTATTGGTGGCGGTGATGCTAATGGTGTTGAGCATGTGAAAAAGAGGAAAGAGTTTGATGGGAAAGAAAAGGACTTTGAGGATGAGGAGAGTGAGGTTTTCTTGCATAAGCTTAAGTGGGAGTTGCTAAAGAAAGATTATTTTAAGCAAGCACCGGCTAAAGTAACAGCCTGTGATTATCACCAGGGGCTTGATCTAGTGGTTGTGGGGTTCTCAAGCGGGGTTTTCGGGTTGTACCAAATGCCTGATTTTGTTTGCATTCATTTGTTGTCAATATCACGAGAGAAGATCACTACCGCTGTTTTTAATGATCTGGGTAACTGGTTGACCTTCGGATGTGCAAGACTTGGCCAGTTGCTTGTGTGGGAGTGGAAGTCAGAAAGTTATATTTTGAAGCAGCAGGGCCATTATTTTGACGTGAATTGTCTTGCTTATTCTCCTGATTCTCAGCTTTTGGCTACTGGAGCTGATGATAACAAAATCAAGGTGAGCCAACTTTGAATATTTTGGCAGTCTGTATCTCTGTTTTTCCTGCATAATCCCTATTTAGTTTTAAGCTGCTGCTTTCCCCCTCCTTTTGTGACACGTTGGTATCTATATTTTGCCAGATCTTGAGCTCTGAACCATTTGAACTGCTATAATCATGTAATTTTGCATCATCTAGGAAATGTTTCTTTGGATATTGGCTTTTGAATTCAGATGTATGCATCTGGCATCAAATTTAGCACTTTGCGCTGCATGATTGGCTTCCGTAACTAGATGCTCAAGTTTACTTCTGTTTTGCAGGTCTGGAATGTTTCATCTGGCTTTTGTTTTGTAACATTTCCTGAGCATACGAATGCAGTCACAGCCCTGCATTTTATGGCTAACAATCATAGCCTTTTAAGTGCATCTTTGGACGGAACAGTTCGTGCATGGGACCTTTTCCGGTATCGAAACTTTAGGACATTTACTACACCTTCTTCTAGACAATTTGTATCTTTGACAGCCGATCAGAGTGGTGAAGTGATATGTGCTGGAACTTTAGATTCATTTGAGGTACATATTTAGTAATTAGGTTTTGCGTAGTACTCCCTCCGTCCCATAATATAGTGCCTATTTCATTTTTGGTGGTCAAACTTTAAAATCTTTGACCGAATAGATCTTGTTAGATTCATCTCAATGTGTAGTTTCATAATATCAACTTTTTATATTTTTTATTAATAAGGAATTGAAGATATTGAAGGTCAAAGCTACGTTTTGGAGACCGTGAAAAAAGAAACAAGCACTATATTATGGGACGGAGGGAGTATAATGTTTATATCATTCTAATACAATATGTTCTTTTTTCTTTTCAGATTTTTGTTTGGTCAATGAAAACAGGACGCTTGCTTGATGTTCTAAGCGGTCATGAAGGCCCTGTTCATGGATTAATGTTTTCTCCAACAAATGTGCGTATTCTTTCTTTAGATGCATCCATTTCTTAGCTGCCAACTATTAGTAATTGGATGGGGCAGACCGCTGACCTTATCTGCCTTCAATACTTTCACATAGAAGTATGGTTATTTATTTATTTACCCAATCTAATCTTGAATGAAAAAAATTAAAGCTTTGTTGCGATAAGCCATTGAATAAAGAACTCAACATTTTGTTGCAATAACCCATATACACCTTCAAATTTTCTCCTCTCTTCACCTGTGTAGGCATTTAATTAACTGCCACACCCGACCTTTGCTTTTCGGCCTCTTCACTTTTAACTCAAGTACTCATGTCACTTCCTTGACCCTTTGGTATGAGTATGTCATGTCGTCACTTCATTTTGGGCCTATTTTTCATAATATAGCCGAGTTCGACGTCTGGAATCTTAATATCCTTGGCACGAGTACATGGAGTCGTAGTAAATAGAAACAACTTTTATCTAAACACCAAGAGTGTCTTCAGTCATGTATTAGCACCATCACTATGGTTTCTCTTTATCTTCTCACATCCTTTATTATTTCTCTCCACTGTTGTGGTTCTAGTTCTTACCAATGAATTTGTCTCCTCTCTTCTTCACCACTACTGAACTCCTCACTCTCTGTTTCGCTTTCCTCTTATGCACAACCCTTGCCTTTTGAAGTACAAACAGCAGGAAGAAATTCGAACAAGAATTAGCTCTCAACTTCTCCACCACCATTGAACTTTTTGCTTCTAAAATTCTCAGTAACAAGGCAATCTTTGAAACCATTGCTATATGTACTGGAAACCTGCGCAATACTGGCACAAGTGATAGGAGAGGGGTCGTTGGCCGTACTCGGCCACCTTTTTAATAAAACAGTACGAGAAATGAATACCTAATTGGAAATGTGCCATGTCGTGGACTGCGGAATGGCCAGCCTAAACCTCCCTGAATGTGCTCGTAAAGTTAAGAGTTCAAATATTGAAATTGTGATATATGGTTTCTGAGTTTTGAGCCAAATTTGAACTTCAAATGAAACTAATACGATTTTGTTTTTTTCTGTGGCTTTTGATGACGGATTTATCTCAAGCATTGATGGATATGGACGGGGGACGGGGGTGAGAGGATTGGAGTTGTTCTGTGTAATAATCGATAATTTTGTGATGAGGGTGGGGGAGGGTTTCTTGTGAATACTAAATATTTACTGCTCTTTGATTCCTTTTTGGAGGCAGGGTTGGGCCTGTTGCCTGCCTGATGGCTTTTGTAGAATTGGCATTTCTTTCTTGTTTGATCTATGTAAGCGTATTGATGAAGGACAACACCCGGAGACAAAATAGTAGGAAGTAATAAACAAATCAGAGTGCCTGAAAGAAGGATCGTTGTGTCTGCACTTTATATTATATTTCTGTATATATTGAAAACTTGACAGGATCCTAATTTATGACATTCTAAATTGCAGGCAATATTAGCTTCGTCTTCATGGGACAAAACCGTACGGTTATGGGATGTTTTTGAAGGGAAGGGTTCTGTTGAGACATTTCAGCACGTTCATGATGTTCTTACTGTTGTTTACCGTCCAGATGGTAAACAACTAGCTTGCAGCACATTAGATGGACAAATTAATTTTTGGGATCCCTTTGATGGTTCGTTAATGTATACAATTGAGGGCCGTAGAGATATTGCTGGAGGTCGTTTGATGACTGATCGCAGATCAGCAGCTAACTCCACTTCAGGGAAGCACTTTACAACCTTGTGCTATTCCGCTGATGGAAGTTACATACTGGCTGGTGGGAATAGTAAATTTATGTGTATGTATGATGTTGCTGAGCAGGTATGTCCTCTTCTGCTTCTCCCGCAGTGTAGCTTTTGTGCATTTATTTCTCGTTTCAATTTCCGTGCTTTCAATTTTCATGTGGTGCTTGTACTTCTACTTCTTTTTATGATACTTCTTCTGTCCTACTTAAGATAACCATGTATAGTGTAAAGAACCTGACCTAAGTATAATAACAATCTGTTTGTTCCTCGTAGGATACGGGGGAAAATGTTTTTAACTGCATCTTATGTAAGAATCACATTAATCTCCACAACCATGGTATAAAGGAAATGGAGAGAAAAAGTATAGAAGCTTATAAATATAGGAGAGCAAAGATGAGAGAAATAGCAAATAGGTTTCTGAAGTGCTCTGCAGAATGGAGACATGTAGCTAAGGCCAAAGATCTTCCCTTCAGGCTTTTGTTTAATTCCATGGCTCTGTGGGCTTGATTATCCAAATGTAGAATTATTGCTTATTTGTGGAATATGTAGCTCTCTCTTTTCTGCTGCATTAATTACGTCTATGATGCATGGGGGGCCGTGAATGTTATTTAAGGTTACTGTGATCAGGGGATTTCTGGATAAAAGTTATTTAAGTTCATTATCTTTTCAAATTTCCAACTTCAAAGAACTGTTTGATGTAAGGCTCTACATATGAACACGTGAAACTTAAGCTTAGAATGAAGTCAATTTCTGAATGCTGCTTCTGAGTCTTCTACTGGAATCTTAGTTATAGTAGATGCTCTAGATTACATTGAGCCTCTTCTAATGCAGTTTAACTTGATGATAATTCTTGTATATCTTTTGTGGCCTCAGGTGTTACTGCGTAGGTTTCAAGTAACTCACAACCTTTCACTTGATGGGGTCCTAGACATCTTAAACTCAAAAAAGATGACAGAAGCTGGTCCACTTGATTTAATTGATGACAATAATAGTGACACAGAGGAAGGCATTGACAAACAAACACGGGGAAAGCTGGGTTTGGATTTGCCAGGGTCTACGCCTAACCGTGGGAGGCCTGTTATTCGAACAAAGTGCCTGAAAATTGCACCTACTGGACGCAGCTTTGCGGCAGCAACGACAGAAGGAGTGCTGGTATATTCAGTGGATGAATCCTTTATTTTTGATCCCACTGATCTTGACATAGATGTTACTCCTGAGGTAATCACTTGAATTTCTTTTGTTTTCCAATTGCATTAATTTCCATCTGCATCTTTACCTTTTTTTTTTTAATCTTCTGTTGCTTTCTCTGGAAGAATGATGATGTTTCATCTTCCATCCCCATTCTTAGTAGCTATATTACCTTGTTTTGGAGGGCAGGGAATGTCTTGAACAGACCTTGTAATGGTTGAATAATGTTCTATTTCATCTATTTGTTAATATGTTCTATTTACAAATTAACTTGATTTGTTATACTTTCTTTTCCTATAGTTTTATTCTTGTGAGAGGGTGAACACCCTTCTTTGTCATAGTAAATTTCATTCAATGCAAATCTCTTTGTGCGCTTTCAGGCAGTTGATGCAGCACTCAATGAAGATCAACCAAGCAGAGCTCTAATCCTTAGTCTTAGACTAAATGAAGATTCACTCTTGAAAAAATGTATTCTTGCAGTCAATCCTGCCGACATACCATCTGTTGCTTCATCAATCCCTGTCATATACTTGCAAAGATTATTTGATGCATTGACCGACCTTTTGGAGGGTTGCCCCTTTTTAGAGTTCATTCTTAGATGGTGTCAGGTTTGTAATAAACTTTGGACTTATTGGTCTGCAGATGCTTTGTGATTTTATCATGCAGCCTGACGCTGATTTCTGCTTTTTGTTTGGCAGGAGATCTGCAAAGTTCATGGTCATTCTATCCAACAAAATTCCAAAAAATTGCTTCCGGCTTTGAAATCTTTGCAGAAAGCAATAATTAGTTCACATCAGGATTTGGCAGAGATGTGCTCCTCAAATGAATATACACTAAGATATCTATGTTCAACAAGCATGAATAAATGATGTGGATGAGATTATTGTTATGATCCCGTGTTATCCTCTACTTTTGACTGTAGAAGTTCATGATCAAGAGACTGCTCATTGGAGGAACAATCAAGGGGTATTAACCGTTCAAGGGAAGAACTTGTTGGGTTTGAGGATATTGTGCGAACGAATGAGAAAACTAAGGGACCAGATTATGAATATATGCCATGGAAGGGGCAAAGGAGATTAATGAATGACCATTTAATCTTGTTTAGTGTATGTTTTATTAACGTGGAAGTTCGTAGGTGCTTTGGATGAATGAACTGGATACGGTGACACTGGTTGTACTTGCAGATGAAGATGTGAAGACTTGGCCAATGAATGGTGAAGGAGCTTCAAAGAGATTAAAGTTACTATAGTAAGGTTTGTGAAACAGGAGGCACATTGTAATGTAGGTTATTTCATACAATTAAGTAGCTTTATAGAATCGACATAAAAGCTTTTTTTTTGGTACTCGATCTAGTTTTTTGTGTACTTATTGGCTATTGCTACATGGCAAGAGGTGTGGATGTAAAGAATACTGCAGTTTATTTAACTAAATTTTATTTAACTAAATTAGTGAATGTCCTAGGCGATGTTTGGGTTATTTGTGTTAATTTTTGTAAACTGTGAATAGTTTGTATGTGGTGACAATTTGATGTAGGATTATGTCATAAAAGCAGAGAGAATGGTCAATTATTCATATTATACATATAACTTTAAAACTTTTTATTAGCGATCAATAATTCTTCTATTTTGTTTTAAATTGAAATGTTTGTTTTTTTACGTAATTCAACACCTTTATTTAATCATTAATATCTTTAGTTGTGCACACATAAAAAAATATAAAAAAGTTATAATTTGATAGTTTGCATCGAGACAAATTTAACAAACATCTCACTTGACTACGTTTTTTCTTATATAATGGCGATAAATTGGAGTCAAAATTGATCAATAAATAGTGTTATTTCACCTAATGTTTCATTTAAAACAGAACGGAGGAAATATATTTTTAAAATTAGAGGGAGAAGTAATAACATTCATGGGTGATCTTTTATCGAAATTTGATATTGTGGTTCAGGACTATTTGTATTATCACTATTATGTAATTTGGAGTCAAGTTGTTAGAAAGGAATGTGGTCAAATATTTTATTATGGAATAATAATAATAATAATAATAGTAATAATATAAGGTACTATTTGAAGAAAGTATCTACCACTTGACAGCAATAAAAAGTTAGAATAATAATATTATAACTCAATTTATATTTATTATGTCTTTGAATGTAATTAGTAATAATTTTATGTGCATATAAAACTAATAATAATATACTATATCGTGTAACTATATATCTTTTGTATCATAAAACCCTAAACCCTACACTTAGAAACCTCTCAGCTGAAATTCCCGCACTCTGTCACTCATACGGAATTCTCAAGGCTTGAATTGCTGAAGCTTGTTCCAGGTTTTTCTTTTTGTTCCTTAGATAAATCTACTTGTTTAGAAAGTCTTTTGTTTCTAGCGATTTTTCATGTGAAATTTCTTGCGATTTTTAAGATATATACTTCATGTGAGTGATATATTCATGTGATTGATTTTATGCGGTTGTTATTGTCATATATGTTTCTAGGGATGGATAATTTACATGTTATAAACTTATGATTCGAATTTCTGGTATGACTTCGTAATTCATGTTTGTTATGTTTGTTAAATGGAACAAAACGATTAGAAAATTTATGTTACAATTTGTAGATGCCCATATTTTCATGCGATTCTTCATTTGTTCTTGTTTGTTTCATCAGATCAATTTTTGAAGTATTGTGGCAGGAAATCTGGAATGAATGACCTGTTATCCCTGAGCTTAGGGTGGCCGTCCATCCTGCCCTGGCTCAGGTGGTTACCCAAATGGAAATATTATATTAGTAGCCTTTGTTTTGTGTGGCAGTAGAAGATTTTGAAATGGTACGCCGTGATGTGGCGGTGGAAACATCTGCCGAGAAGAGCTCTAAGAAAAAATCAAGGAAAAAGAGAAGAGCACCTGAAGATGATGCTCAAGTTATTGAGGATATAGCTTTGGGTATTGGTTTATAACTATACTTGTTTTATTTTTATTTACATTATGGGATTCTTTTGTCTCTTATGGATTGATCGATTGATTGATTTAGCAGTGTTGATTATGTTTATGTGTAATGTACTAGGTGCACTCTGATTCTCTGTGTTTCTTTTTGGTATTTGTCTGAAGTGTGTGCTGCATTGGGACTGCGGAGTTGATGGTTGTAATTTGTAGTTTTTCATGAAATATATGGATTATCTGGTAATTGGTGGTTAGGTGAAAATTTTGAACTTTCTATAGCTGTAAAGCAAGAATATGACATATGGGGATCTAACCTCTATGAGCACAATGCGTTATGTGATGAGAAATAATTTTGATGTCAGCTTTGTCAGCTCTAGGCTGATTTAATCAATTGACGGCTTGGGACCGTAAGCACCTTTTGTCACTGAGAACTTCCAAACATGCTGATGATTCACGAAAGTGCTGCTGTTGGGAGGAGGGAGAGGTGGGAAGTCCTCACTGAAGTGTCTCTCCTGCCATTTTTTGTTTGATGCAACAAACTTTATACTATGTGCCTAATGTAGATCAGTTTAAAATTGTATATAAGATTCTTACAACATGCTCATATATTTGCTCTAGAATATTATGCAATGTTAATGCTGCAATATGGCTATTCTTGAATCGTTTTATTTTTTTGATTCAATTCGTGAGTATGGACGTGCTATAGATTGTGTACATGATACAAAAAAAAGAGTCTTTGGTGGTTTGCAGCTCAACCTAATATGTATCACACGCTGTAATAACTTAAATAGCTTAAGAGTAGCTGGTAAGATAGAATTCACAGAGTCACAGTTTCTCTAGCAAGCCCATAGCCGTTTAAGAATAATTTATATTTCTGTTCTTGCTGGTGAAAGTTTGTGCAGGCATCTAAAGTAGTGCATGGTCTGTGAATATTGATTTTCTCTGGAAGTATAGTATCTGATTAGGTAGGGTTCTTTTGGACAGTCTGATTAGTGAGTTTGTTACTGGCATGTAGTCTGGTAATTTTCTCTGTTAAGTCATCTAAATGTGTTGCAATTTGTTGAATCTTGAACCTGAAATTTTATATAATATATATATATATATATATATATATATATATATATATATATATATATATATATATAGGAGGGAGGTGATGTGGGGTTCTAGTGAAAGTGAACTATCAGAGCATGGCTACTCATTATTTGTATTACAATGATGTTTATGCTCTTAATCTTTTTGACACTTTCAAATTTCAATTTGTAAATGTACCTGCCGTTGATACAGATAAAGGAGAAGCTGCTGATGGGACCCAGATTGATGATAATGAGCCTACTATGGCTGACAAACTTGCCACTTTAGATATTGAAAAGAAAGGTCTTATTGAGGTTCAGGAAAGGCCTGAGCCTCTTGAGACACAGCCTCCCAGTGCAGACTCTGTACATGTTTTGCTAAAACAAGCTCTGCATGCAAATGATAGACCTCTTCTAATGGATTGCTTATACAATCAAGATCAGAAGGTTTGTTTTCTCATTTCCTTTATTTATTAATATATGCATGGTTTTTGGGTCCATTATTGTATATTTTAACCGGGATGGTTTTGAATGACAGGTTATTGCAAATACTGTTTCACAGTTAAAGACAGTTGATATCTTCAAGCTTTTGGATTCCCTTTTATCTATCGTCCAGTCTAGGTAAATTAGTCATTTTTGTGCATTAATACTTTTGTGTTATCATGAACATTTCCGGAATAGTTTTTTAAAGACGAGAAATTCAGTAATTAGAAAGGATGAACGTAAAATTGGAGATAACGAGTGCTTCATCTACAAGTCAAAACAATATCTCTGTGTCAATCATTCTGTGCGTTAAAGACATTTTGGGAAAGCCCTAGTTGTGCATGTCTAGGGAGAAGCTTTGGATGCAACTCTGTTCCACCTGGAGGCATGTTATAAACCTTATTTGATAGACTCTGCCTTCCTTTCCTAACATAGCCCACATAATAGCTGAACAACTAGACTGCTAAGTATTTCCTGCTCATTATGCATCATAATGGAAGTGGAGTATCACTTCTCTTCTAGCTGCTTCTGCAGTCTGTGCTATTGAAATGTAGCTAGCTTACGTTGGAAGAGTGTTTGCTTTAGACATTTGATTGTCAATTGGAGAGTTCTTCTCATTGGCCTTTCAATTTTATCACTTGTAGTCATTTTTTCCTTAACTATCGTCTTACCAGTTGTGGGGCATATGATTTTCAAATATGGTTTGGGATGCATAGTTGCGAGGATTGTGTACTTCAACCCCCCCCCCCTCTTTCCCCAACAGGATGACTATGTGCCACCTCCAGGTAAAAATAACGATTCGGAGTTTGGATTGGAACGGTTTTTAAAAAAAAGCTAACTGCAACCAAAACCCTATGAAGTTGCATCAAATCTAAACAAAAGCTATTCGCTCTCAAGCCATACGATCTAATCAGCTGTCCACTGAGAGAAACTTTGGTGCTATTGAATTTGACAAGTAGCAGATGAGATCTCCTGCATCTAGGGGGAAATAAACTCCAACTTCCTTGACTCTATGTTTTGTAGATTCAAGCAAGAAATCAAGCCATTCAAAGCTTGCTAAGAAAGCCTTTTTTCCACTTTACATTAGCGTGAAGTCCTTTAGGTTCATGTGATTTTCTATTTCAATGCTCTATGCAACAATTTAGTGGAAAAGACATGTGAATTATATGCGTACTGGCTTCTTGACCATTTCAAGTGAAGTATCTGCAAGGTTTGACTCTAGGATTTCTAATAGAATAACAATCAGCTGTCTTTGCCTAAACTTAGGGTGTTGAGTTTCATGCTAATCCCAGATGATGTCTGCTGGTTGGTAGTGAGAGGATTCTTCTGCACTATCTTTACAGTGGAGGCCTTGCTCATTTTAAGTTATTTTTAAGTAGCAGTTTGTATCAATTCAGTTCAATTCATACAAATTAAAATTCAATACTAAGATAAAAAAAAAAAAACTAGAGATTTCAGATTTCTGAAACTTCAACAATCACCACCTTTATATCTGTGCGAACCACTTTCATTTATCTACTTTCAGATGACCAGCGTTTACATCATTTTTCCATTTGACTGCATTTCTATTAATATTTTCTAGTTGGAAGATAACCCAGTTTACGTATCATGTGAGTTGCTGGTTACATGTTATCCTTCACTTATCATCTCCATTTTATTGCCTCCCCAACCTCCTGAAGTCTGGCCTTGCACAATGATTAAAATTGATGCTCCGATGATTAGCCTCCCACCCATCTTTTTGCTAGAGACATTGATTGATTAGGAAGATTATCAGCTATTTAGTCAAATTGTCTAATCTGTATTATAAGCTGATAATCTGGAACAAAAAAAAGTACAAATAAGCATGGTAATGCGTAAATAGAAGGATTGTAAACCCTCACCTTTTCTTCAGCTCAGTTCAATCAACTTCAGCAAAATTCACATGAAAAGAACGTTCTGTAATCTGAATGTTTAGCTAGCAAAAGTAACATTGTTGAAGGTGATATCATGATATGCTTAGATCTTGGATACTTGTGAAGAGTGAAGACCTTGGATGAGTTTTTTATTTAGCAAGAAGCTTTAAGCAAAGTTGTAGGACTTTAGATGATGTAGCCTGTTGGTTTCTTGCTCAAGTTATCTGAATGCATTAAATTATATATAGCTTCAGATTTCACGGTGTTAATTGGTATTGTTCTGTCATGACATTATGCTACAGGGGTGCAGTTTTGGTATGTGTGCTTCCTTGGCTAAGAAGTTTACTTCTCCAGCATTCTAGCTGGATAATGTCCCAAGAGTCTTCATTAGCTGCTCTTAATTCTTTGTATCAGGTAAAGATTCCTATCTTGCATTTCACATAATTTGCTGTTGACTACTAATGACTTTCTAGACTTCCTTTGCAATTTAATCTATTATCATAAGAAAATAAAACCTTTACCCATGTATACTATATTTTTTTGATGACTTGCGGGGAAAAAAACTAAACTATGGCTCCTAGATGAGAATTTTTTTTCTGAAAATGATCGTATAGTCCTTTGTATTTGCTTTGGTGTATGTTCCTTCATCCATGATCCAACAACGTAGCTCTTTGTTCTGACAGCCAGAAAGCAATCCGACTATTTTTATTTACTATTAAGTTGTCTTCTACTTGATGTTGCTGATTAGTTTCTTCTTGGTTCTTGGCAGCTTATTGAATCTAGGGTTGCAAATTTGGATCCTGCACTCCAATTGGCTAGCAGTTTGGACCTCCTGTTTGCTGGGGTAAGTGCTGTACCAATACTCAACGAGAAGCAGGTTTACATATTTCAATATATTTTTCTAGTGTCGTCAGAATCTATACTAATCTACTGGCACTAGCAAGTAGCAACTTCAGATATAGATTGAAGTTAAGTTTATTATAAAAACATAGAATTTCGCAAATATTGTATTACTTTAAGAAAGAAGTATACTTACTCCGTCCTGAAATACGTGAAATACTTCTCTCTTTTACATGAGAGGTCTTTGAGAGTAGTGTTTACTTATTCCAGAATGGAGGAAGTATAAAACTGAAGTAGAAAGAAGTGGAAATCTTTTGGTCGTGCTATTTTATTTAGTAAACCTTTTAAGCTGCTATAGTAGGTGGTGGGTTCATGCTAAAAAGGGATCCACTATATATGAGATCGACATTGGTTAAGTCGAGACCTTTAAAAGACAAGTGGTCACGATTGGGAGTTGGGACTGCTTGCAGCTATTTTTAGAGCTAAGCTTGGGAACCCTAAGTCCCTAACCCTAGTGGGTTACTAATAGAATATGTTGGGACTGGAGTACAAGTTCATTAATTACCCGTTCTTTTCAAATTAGGTTGATGGTGAAATTGTTGATGAGCATGACTCCGCCCCTCCGGCCATTTACGAGGACAGGGATGAAAGTGAGGAAGAAGAATCCGAAGAGGATGCAATGGAAACTGATGAAGAGGCTAAAGAACCTGAAGATTTCAGTGGTATAAGCGATGCTGATCTAAGTGAGGACTTGAGTGAATGAATTATGTATCTTATATGTGACATTACTATTTATTTTCTTTTTCTGGGTCTCAGGTTGTAGGAAAATTGTGTTGTAATTGGCGGTAAAATGGGGAATATGTAGAATCGAGTCTCAAACATTTTTGCTAGAATTCAGTTACCTCTGATAATCACTTCAATTATTTTTGTGAGGAATAGTACTTCCAAGTTGTAATGTTGGTTTAACTGCTTCATTGCTAAGGTATTTGGAGGCTGGTATCCTAAAGTCTCAAATTGAGGCCACATAACTTACTTTTATAGTTGCTCAAAGTTCATGGTCTGGGCATATGTGGAAGGGCCAGTCGAGTCTGTTGCCAGCTTCGATCGGGACAAGAGAAGCACCATAACCGGCTGGATCAAGGCTCTGATACGATCCAACCTGATCTATTTTTAGGTAAACAATTACAGGCGATCAGTAGTGTACATTTATTATTATTATTATTATTATTATTATTATTATTATTATTATTATTATTATTATTATTATTATTATTATTATTATTATTATTATTATTATTATTATTATTATTATTATTATTATTATTATTATTATTATTATTATTATTATTATTATTATTAAGTTAAGACGAAAATATAAATTAGGATTCCTTCCTCATGAGGAAGCCTGGATTAAGTACATTTTATTGGTTCAATTTTAAGCTATGGTATGAAAAACTAGAGAAATCCAATAGAGGAAAATGTAAGAATTTGTTATGTTTGCTGGGTATTTGCCATTTGGTTGAAGCATGGAAAGAGGAGGAAAGGTATCAAACGACAATAAAGGAAATAAGTAATTAGTTTCATTTCTTATAGTCCAAATAAAATAAATAAAAATTAGCCATGCGATACATGAACTTTGTTTAGGATGGAAAACTTATTAGGCCAACTTTGAACTTTCTTCACCAGAAAATGCATATTATTCTAAGTTAACTTAAGTTGGAATTATTTAAGAAAACCAATCAAAAACATAATTGTTTATGAAAAAAGCCTAAATAGTATCGCAATATGTATGTGGATGTCAACTAGCATAGAGGTTAATGTCTTGGAAAATGGTATCCAATACTTAGAATCAAATCTTGTATATATCATATGTCGTCGTGGCTAAAAAACTAAATTATTATATGTTGGATTTTTTGTCCGAAATTACTTTTAACTTTCAAGTTTTTGCGAGAAACTATCTTATAAAAAATCGTTATCTCAAACTACCTTATTTTTACCATTTTGTTGTTTACAGTTAACTCATGCGGATTTTCAACATTGACTTTTGTTTTTTCCATTGGGATCCTGATCACTCCAGAATATCCCCACTTCATTTTTCATCTCTTTTTTTCATTTTTTTCTTGGGTGTGTAAATTTGTACTTTATTTTTTTCTCATAAAAATTATTTTGTGGTTGATGTTAAACCCTCACTCTCAAACCCATTTTTTTTTCTTTTGACTCTTCTTTCCCACTACCCGCCCTTTCCTCCTTAAGTCTTAATCACACTTTGAGTTTTGACTATAAGTGTCAAGTTTCTGTACTCACTCAAAGATCAAATTTTTCCATTGAAGAAAACACAATCAACCAGTAAAATGGACATGGGTATTTCATCAATCTCTTTTTCTTTCACTCACTTGAAATACCCAGTTCATAATTTCCTTCAAAATCCGATCTTTTCGCGAGAATTCTCTGTTTTTTTCATACACCTAATTCTGTTATTTGGTCTAACTTATTCTTGGCTGTGCAAATTGTTTCAAAGAGTTAGCAACAACAAGTTCAAAGATAGAAACTTTTGGTATTATAAACCTGTTTTTTTTCCTTCTTTAGGTCTTTCTTTATATAGTATGGTATTGTTTTGCTTGAATTTTTTTTTGGTATAAAAATGGTTGGTCAGATGATATGCTAACTACCCTTTTGGATTTAGCATTGAGAGTGTTAACTTGGTTGCTAGTTTCTATTTACTTGCATACTCAATTTCATAACCTCTCAAATGGTGTAATTCTTCCACTTTCTTTGAGAATTTGGTGGGCTTTTTACCTTTTTGTTTCTTGTTATTGCCTTGTGATAGAAATTATCCAATTTAGGAGGAACCAAGATTTCCCAATTCAAATTTTGGTTTCTGATATTGTCTATAGTATATCAGGAATTATTCTTTGTGGTGTTGGGTTTTGGGGGAAGGTTGCTGTTGAGGATAGTGATCTTCAAGAGCCCCTTTTGAATGGTAACGGTAGAGTTGATTCTAGTATGAGTGAAGGGAATGAAAGAATTAGTCCTTATACGAATGCTGGTTTGCTTAGTACCCTAACTTTCACTTGGGTGGGTTCTTTAATTTCCAAAGGCTATAAGAAAACTTTGGACCTAGAGGATGTACCTTCGTTTTCGGGCATGGATGATGTTAGTGTATCTCATATGGTTTTTAGAAATTTTATGGATTCTGGTAGAGAGGATAGTGATAAGAAGGTGACAACTATGCAGCTTGTGAAATCTTTGATCTTCACAACATGGGTAGATATCCTATTTACCGGTTTCCTTTGTGTTCTTAAGACATTAGCATCTTATGTAGGTCCGTACCTCATTGATACCTTTGTCCAGTACCTTAATGGGAGAAGGGAATTTAAAAATCAAGGCTTGTTTCTAGCTTCTGCATTCTTCATTGCTAAGCTTGTGGAATGCCTTTCTCAGAGACATTGGTTCTTTAGGCTTCAAGTAGTTGGGATTAGGGCGAAGGCTATGCTTATAGAGAGCATTTATAATAAGGCATTAACCCTCTCGTGTCAATCCAAGCAAGGTCATACTAGTGGGGAGATTATCAACTTTATATCTGTTGATGCCGAGAGAGTTGGTGATTTTAGTTGGTACATGCATGATCCTTGGATGGTCATATTACAAATTGTATTGGCCTTGATGATCTTATATAAAAGTCTAGGTCTTGCATCAATTGCTACACTTGTTGCAACCGTGATCATTATGCTGGCCAATTTTCCTTTGTCAACACTGCTTGAGAAGTATCAGGAAAACTAATGGAATGCAAGGATAAGAGAATGAAGGCACATCTGAGATATTGAAGAACATGAGAATCTTGAAGCTTCAAGCATGGAGGCTGAAATTCTTGTCAGGATTGTTGAACTAAGAGATAACGAGAATAAATTGGTTGAAGAAGTTCCTTTATACTACTGCCATAACAACTTTTGTGTTCTGGGGTGCCCCAACATTTGTGTCCGTTATTACTTTCGGGACATGTATGTTGATAGGTATCCCTCTTGAATCAGGAAAGCTTTTGTCTGCACTTGCAACATTTAGGATGCTTCAGGGACCCATTTACAATCTCCCAGACACAATATCTATGATAATTCAAACTAAAGTTTCCCTTGATAGAATTGCCTCTTTCCTTTGCCTTGATGACTTGGAGCTGGATACTGTAGAAAGACTTCCTAGGGGTACTTCTGAAGTTGCAATAGAGATAAATGAAGGGAACTTCAGTTGGGATTTATCAGTCCCAAGTCCATCATTGACGGACATCAATCTTACAGTTCAACATGGTATGAGGGTGGCAGTTTGTGGTACAGTTGGTTCCGGCAAGTCAACCCTACTTTCTTGCATTTTGGGAGAAGTACCGAAGATATCTGGTATTCTAAGATTGAGTGGTTCCAAGGCTTATGTACCACAATCCCCTTGGATCCAGAGTGGCAAGATAGTCGATAACATTTTGTTTGGCCAGGAAATGGATCGTGAAAGGTATGATAGGGTCCTGGAGGCATGTTCTTTGAAGAAAGATCTAGAAATCTTATCTTTCGGAGACCAGACTATTATTGGTGAGAGGGGTATCAATCTGAGTGGTGGTCAAAAGCAAAGGATACAAATTGCTCGTGCTTTATACAAAGATGCTGACATATATCTGTTTGATGATCCTTTTAGTGCTGTTGATGCGCACACGGGTAGTCATCTCTTCAAGGTATCTGCTTTTCCTTATCCATAAAATGCATCTATTTGAATGCCTTTTTTTTCTAGAGTTGTCCTTATATATGAAGTATATGAGGTTATGGTTATAGCTACTAAAATCGCTATCGCTACAGGCTACTGGTCTATGCGGCTATGTCATCTTGTTACATAGGAACCTATGGTTACTTCTTGTCCTAGGGGACATACCTAATTTGACACTGCCTAATTACAACACCTAGGATATTACTTAATTGGTATAATTTCATTTGCAGGAATGTCTGCTTGGTCTTTTAGGATCGAAGACTGTGATATATGTCACACATCAAGTGGAGTTCTTACCTACTGCAGATTTAATCTTGGTGAATAAACGTCACAAATCTGTTTCTTTCTACGATCGATGCCGTTGTATTCTAAATGACTTATGATTACTCTTATGTATTATTAACAAGGTCATGAAGAAGGGGAGGATACTGCAAGCAGGAAAATACAATGATATTCTTGCTTCAGGCACAGACTTCATGGAACTTGTGGGAGCACACAAAAAAGCCTTATCTGCAATTGATTCAACTGAGCCTGGAGTAATAAATCCAATTAATAATGAGGCAGATAGTGATAAGAAAGCTTTAGAAGAGGAGAGCAATGTTGGCAATGTTGGAAAAGTCGATGATATGACGGTGCCTAAGGGACAACTTGTTCAAGAAGAGGAAAGAGAGAAGGGTAGAGTTGGACTTATAGTGTATTGGAAATATATCACAACAGCATATGGGGGAGCATTGGTACCATTCATATTGCTGGCTCAAATTCTTTTCCAAACTCTTCAAATCTTGAGCAATTACTGGATGGCTTGGGCAACGCCTGTCTCCTCTGATGCTAAACCAACAGTTGATGGGAAAACTTTAATACTTGTCTATGTTGCTTTGGCCATTGGAAGCGCCTTTTGTATCCTAGCAAGGGCAACTCTCCTTATGACAGCTGCATATAAAACAGCTACTTCACTTTTTAGTAAGATGCATTCTTGCATTTTCCGTGCTCCAATGTCATTTTTTGATTCTACCCCAAGCGGGCGGATCTTAAACCGGGTACATATACTTCCTCTTCTTCTCTGTTGTCATTTCATTCATCATCTGCTGCATTTTGAGTGTGATTAAGAAATTTGCTGAACTATGTCCTGTACGATTCAGGCATCTACAGATCAGAGCGCTGTGGATATGGACATTGCATCTCAAGTTGGTTCATTTGCATTCGCGTTGATACAACTTCTCGGAATCATTGTGGTGATGTCACAAGTTGCATGGCAGGTTTTCGTGATTTTTATCCCCGTCATTGCAATTTCTCTTTGGTATCAGGTAATTTTGATGAGCTTCACTCTTGTCATTATACTTGATAAATTGCTTTGGGGTTGAGCAGGATCGTGGTTTTGAAAATTTGTGGTTTTCCATATAGCTTATTTTGCTTACTTTTTGTTTCTCTTTTTGTTCGCTAACTTAGCATTACTGTAGGTGATATACGTATCACATTGCTACAAGCTTACAACATTGTAATTCCAAAATGGATGCTAATTATTTAGTTGATTATTGTGTGAGGTGGAATTAAGAAATTAATACCTTTGGCTCTTTTAATATCAATAATCAGGTTAATTTCTATTAGGTTCTTCTTAAGAAATAGCTGGTAAGGTTTAGAGATTCCAGTATAAACCTTCTATTTCACAAAAACTATTTAGTCTGTGCATCTGAAATGCAACAGCTGAAAGGCATCAGATTATCTGTTGGTCAGATGAGGAGCTTTTGATGACTCATTACCTTTTATCCTCTTTCTTTGATTAAGCCTTAGAAGGTGTTATTTTGTTAGATCCATTCTGATTTGAACATTTTCATACTAAAGATCATGTTGGACATAATGATCCATGAGAGGGAGCATCAAAGAATGGGTTTTTGCCCTGTGTTATTGAATCAAAATAATGTTGTAATCTATTATTAATGTTGTCTATGTATAGATGGAACTGTTATTGAATCAAGAAAAGGCTGATTTTCCTGCCATTATTAATCCGTAATTTTAAATCAACCTATGGTTTTCCCGTGTTATATATTTTTTCATACAATATCCTCAGCTTTCCATGTTAGCTCCAGCATCTTTGCTGTATATTTAGAATTTATTTTTTCTTCACTTATTCTTTGAATCATGTGTAAAAATTCATGAAGTATTTTTTTTCTCTATTCTCAATATATTACATCTTGTATTCTTCATTTTTCTGCAGCAATATTACATACCCTCTGCACGAGAACTTTGTCGATTGGTTGGATTAACAAAAGCTCCAGTGATACAGCATTTCGCCGAGACTATATCTGGAGCAACAACTATTAGGAGCTTCGATCAAGAATCGCGATTCGTTAAAACAAGCATGAAGCTAGTAAATGGATTCTCAAGGCCCAAGTTTTACAACGCTGCTGCAACGGAATGGCTTTGCATTCGCTTGGACTTGTTGTCTTCAATTACATTTGCTGCCTCATTGATATTTCTCATCTCGATTCCTGTAGGATTGATTGATCCTGGTATGTGAGCCTCATTTAGTAGTCTACTTGCTATCTAAATACTGTCTTGATTAAATCGGAATCTGTCTTAACAGAAAAAAAATCTCTTTTTTTTCAAGGAATTGCTGGTTTAACTGTTACATATGGGCTAAATCTGAACATGGTACAAAGCTGGGTGATATGGAATTTATGCAAAATGGAGAATAAAATCATCTCAGTTGAGAGGATCCTTCAGTATACTTCTATCCCAAGTGAACCTCCCCTTATTATTGAAGAAACTAGGCCAGACCCGTTTTGGCCTTCTCATGGAGAAGTCAATGTTCAAGACCTTCAGGTGATTTTGGTTTCATTTTCCTTGTTGCATAACATCTAAGGCCACAACAGAAAAAATTGAAACACGCACTTTCCTTAAACATTGTGATGGATATATGCAGATTCGTTATGCGCCACATATGCCACTTGTGTTACGGGGTATTACATGCGTCTTTCAAGGGGGAAAGAAGACGGGCATTGTAGGGAGGACAGGAAGTGGTAAATCTACCCTCATCCAGGCACTTTTTCGCATCGTTGAACCTGCAGCTGGAAAGATAACATTAGATGGTGTCAACATATCTTCCATTGGACTGCATGATTTACGGTCCAGATTAAGTATAATACCACAGGATCCCACAATGTTCGAAGGAACTGTACGGAGCAACTTGGATCCCCTTGAAGAATACTCTGATGAACAGATTTGGGAGGTAAATTTTACATATTTATCAATTATGTTTTCCTTTTTCCCCATCCTAAAAAAGATTAAAGAAAAGGTTTTTTTTTCTTCCGTTAACTAATACAGTTTCTTATCTTGTCAGGCCCTTGACAAATGCCAACTTGGAGATGATATTAGAAAGAAAGAAGGGAAGCTTGACTCAATAGGTTTGTTCCTTCATCGGTTCATCTACTTTTTTTTTTATCAACACAGGAAAATTCTCCTTTGTAACCTTGTACTTCAGACAATCTATCAATTATTTCACAACAATAAGATCTCTCTGGGTTCTCCTAGATAATCTGTTCGAATATTATCAATGTTTAGGGTCATTCTAGAAAAATAAGTCTATAAGTATATGGTTACGCTAAGCTTGTTTTCCCCATTTTCCACTTACCGAGATTCATCTTCCGAATTTCAGTTACAGAGAATGGAGAGAATTGGAGCATGGGGCAAAGGCAGCTTGTATGTCTAGGCCGGGTGCTTCTTAAGAGAAGCAAAGTATTGATTCTAGATGAAGCAACTGCATCCGTCGACACAGCAACAGATAATTTGATTCAGCATACACTCAGGGAACATTTCTCAGATTCAACGGTTATAATCATCGCTCATCGGATTACTTCTGTTATTGATAGTGATATGGTAGTGCTTTTAAGTCACGGGCTTGTTGAGGAATGCGATTCTCCTTTGAAGTTGCTAGAAAACAAGTCATCGTCGTTTGCTAAACTCGTTGCAGAGTATTCGACAAGATCTTTATCAAACTCAGAGAAAACATCTTAACACCATAGTGAAGTTTCTAGGAGAGCTCGGCTATAATGCTTGAAAAGAGATGATGACGAAAATCACCGAAATTTTGAATACTTTGTTCCATATTACTTGCAACACTTTGAACAAAAACTCTCACATTTCTGGTTAAAGTGTTGCAAGTAATTTAGAACGGAGGAAGTAGACTATTATATACTTGTACAGAAAGTAAGATTGGAGAGAATGTGGCGGTAGTTCATAATGTCAAAATGCATTTAAGGAAAAGGTGTTAGAAAAAAGTATCAAACTTCTTGTGTTTTAGTTTGGTTGCATTCTTATTGGTAGGCAATTTACAATTGCATTGTATTTGTGTAACCTAATAAACAGGCTATTGTTAGGGTCTAGGGGTGAAAGTTTGGTGTCCGGTTTGGATTAGGGTCTAATCCAATCCAATTTGGAAAAAATTTGAATTTCAATTTTCCAATCCTTGTCCAACGAGTAGAGTTTGAATCCAATCCAATTCAAACCGAATTTTCATACTCTAGATTAAATCCGATTCGAAAATTCGATTTTTTAGAACTCTAGTTTTTTGATGAAATAAATTAAACAAAACAATAGCCTAGTAGATTTAGGAAATGAGGAATTAAGTATTATTAGGATTTTAGGATAAGGGTTGAAGTAATACACCTATTGGGCTATGGACTAGGCTTTTTTTAAAAATATTTAGTTAAGTACTTAAGTCCAATTCAGATACATATTACAAGGCATATTGCTATTCAGTTATAATTGATTTTTGGATCCAATTACCCTCAATCCGATCGAAAATCCATTTTTTCAAAAAATCTCAATCCAAATCAAATCCGAACATAGTTCAATCCGATCCGATTTACTAATTTGAATTGGATTGGATTTATCCGAATAACTTTCACTCCTAATAGCTGGAGGGTAAATAAACAACACAGTCACATATTTTCAAAACGGATTCCTTTTAAGCTGGTATAGTAGGTGGTGGGTCATGCAAAAAAGGGATCCACTATATATGGGATCGCCATTGGTTAAGTCGAGAGCTTTAAAAGACAAGTGGCCATGACTAGAACGGATGGAGTATCTCTATTATATAAGGCAACAGATGAGGGACACCAAAAAAATAGAAAAAGGAAGTAAAGAAAAAAAAAAATAGAGGATAACTAATTGTTTCATTTGAACGAAGAAAGGCGGAAAGTAAGACATTTAAACTGAACATCAGTTATTTAAGAAAACAAAATGTAAAGACAATTTTTCTATCCAATTAATTTCGGAAGAGTCCAATCATACATCACTTGTTATTTAAACACTTTACCATGAACTATTTTCTACTTCATTTGTTATCACACGTTATTATCCCACGCATTATGTACATGTAAGATTAATATTATTATATGTTATCAACCTTAAGTTTTTATTTTAAAACTAGTGGAGGTAAGATTTCAAATTTTTCCATGAACGATGATTGTGAGTTGCGGCGCAGCTTCTGTGCTGGCTTTTGGCAGATTCCACTGAAGTGATGTAGATATGGTTTTCTTAGGTCCAAATGTTTCAATGCCATAACTTTCTTATAGTTTTAAAGTATGTACTTGATCCCCAAGCAAATTGTGACGTCGTATTTTATGGCCAAGTTCTTCTAAATGCAACTTCAGAAGTGGAAAAGTCTAAAGTGTTCTATGGTCTTTTGCTTGAGGAGCAAGAGTAGCAAATACAAGCACTCATTTTTGGTGCTACGAAAAAGGTAATAATAAAAGTTTGACCTTTCTCCCTACCCCACCCTCGAAACAAAATAAAAAAAACTTATTCGGTTTTAACCACTAAATTAAATTTGATGTTATCAGTTCAAAATAAATATTAATAAATGAAAGGTATACTTATTCGGGGAGCCTAAAAACTTGTTAGATTATTAGATGTGTACATTGTGTCCTACCTTAGCGATTGGAGTTAGATTTAACATTTTAACAAACAATAGTTACTCTTAAAGATCAGCGATATATGGTGTTCTTTGAAACAATGGAGGCTTTTTTGAATGCCTATTTTCATCTCTTATTCCTCCCATGGAGATTAATTGCGCAGAAGTGCTTGCAATTTACCGTGCCATCTCAATTTCTTTGGCTAACAGTTAGCTCCGTCAATCTCATCTTATCATAAAATCTAATTATATTGATGCGGTTTCTTGGTGCAGCAGTGATGATGGGGCCCATGGAATTTGAGTTTCCATCTTGACTTCATAAGACACGCAAGGAAGAAATGATTATCAATCTTAATAACTCACAAATATCAGGCTTTGAATTTTATCGTAGACTCTTTGGCCAAGCAAGGATTATGTAAAAGAGTCGAATTTATTGCTTGGCTTTAATTTTCTTCTCTTATCTTTCTTTCTTGAGGAACCGTTTGCGTTATGTAGGAGCTATGGCTCCCTGTAATCCTTTGTGATATTTTTTGCAATGAAATTAAAGCCCCTCAAATTATCAAAAAAAAAAAACGTGGTTGTTAGCAGTCATAGTGACAATTTTTAGCTTAAAAAATATGAATTGGTACATAATGTAGTGCAATTAGTACATGGAGTGGTTAATTTAGCTGGTATCAGATATGTCACTTGAGTACCAACCATACTCAAATTGGTACCAACTAATCCACTTTATGTACCAATTTATTGTGTGAGATGCAAGAAAAATGTCTACTTGTTATAGATTTATCATCCTCTGTTCCATAAGAAGTGAAACATAAAAATTGGGCACAAGACTTTTAATAAACATCACTTTCAAAAGCTATAAGGTAATAAATACCCTTTACATTATCAAAAGGAGGAGAAAGAAAAGCAAAACACACAAATTTGTGATGGATACTCTTGTCATTTTGTCACTTTCTTTTTTCCATTTAAGGTACGATTCACTTATTTTGAAATGTTCTAAAATAATAAGTGATTCACTTATTATTGAAACGGAGGAAATATATAGTAAGAGTATCAACATTTACTTTCGGCTGTTTAAGTATCCATTTTTTTTTAAACAAGTATAATCTTCATGTTTTCCAAGGCAAATATTTAAACATTTATATTCAATTAATCATGTAAGAGTATTTCGGAAATGCATATTATAACATATTCAAAAAAGCAAAGCTCCAAAAAAAAAAACATACTTTCATCTGTTTTAAAATAAGTGAAACACTTCTCTCTTATACGTGAGACCTTTTTGAGAGAAATGTTTCACTTATTTCAAATCGGAAAAATTATTATTATAAGATTAATATATAATACAACCAACATTTATGTAAAATAACATAAAAAAATCAACTATCACGCTCTTAATTAAAAATAAACTTAGTTGGTAAAGCTGATGGGAGTCGTACCAATCCTTTAATTTACTCTACTTAGTCGCCATTTACACAAAAAAAGGAAAATCATAAAATCACAAAGGAAAATTTGCCAAAAAACACCTTTTGAAGGTTCAATTTTACGAAAAAAAACTTAGAAAGCATTCTTTGCAAAAAGAAACCACAAACTAAAGTTTTTTTGCAAGAAGAAACCTATTCCCATTTCCCGGTGTGTTTTTTTCTCAATTTCAGCGATGACCCTTCTATCCTTCTTTAACCCCCTATTTCCATTAACTACAGCACCACCCCTATTCATCTCAAAAAATCACATCGAAAAATAGAAATAGGGTTCATCTTGCAAGAAAAATTAACTTTT
This sequence comes from Beta vulgaris subsp. vulgaris, assembly GCF_026745355.1. NCBI lineage: Eukaryota > Viridiplantae > Streptophyta > Magnoliopsida > Caryophyllales > Amaranthaceae > Beta > Beta vulgaris. The sequence goes on from NC_079210.1 coordinate 51,185,859, forward strand.
GTGAATTTTTCACAAAGAATGCTTTAAAAGTTTTTTTTTTTTTTTCTGATCTCACAAAATTGAACATTTTAAAAGTTTTTTTTTGACAAATTTTTCAGCTATAATATATGTTTTTTTATTCATATGAGCCACAAAGGCAGTTCAAAGTAGGGGAGTGGGGATTCGAATCTGTGACCTATGGTTCACAACACACCTCAATCTTAACCACTAGGCCAAAACATCATTGATAGTTATAAAATATATGTTAACCCTACAGCTATACTCATTCAAATAAAGTACTTTTTTTTTTTCTTAAATTGAGAATCTAGTCGAGATTGTAAAATTCATGGGGAAACGAATTTTGTATCTTGCATCACATTGAGATCCTGATTGACTACAGAATATCCCCACCCATGCTATGCAACTTGATTTTTCATCTTTTCTTTTTCATGTTTTTCCTGGGTGTGTAAATTTATAATTTTTCTCATAAAAATTATTTTCTAGTTGATGTTAAACCCTCAGTCTCAAACCCCTTTTTTCTTTGACTCTTTTTTCCCACCACCCGCCCTTTCCTCCTTTAACACTTTCACTATAAATGTCAAGTTTCTCTACTCACTCAAAAATCAAATTTTTCCATTGAAGAAAACACAATCAATCATTAAAAATGGACATGGGTATTTCATCAATCTCTTTGTCTTTCACTCACTTGAAATACCCAGTTCATAATTTCCTTCAAAATCCAATCTTTTTGCGAGAATCCTCTGTTTTTTTCATACACCTAATTCTGTTATTTGGTCTAACTTATTCTTGGCTATGCAAATTGTTTCAAAGAGATAGCAACAACAACAAGTTCAAAGATAGAAACTTTTGGTATTATAAACCTGTTCTTTTTCCTTCTTTAGGTCTTTCGTTATATAGTATGGTATTGTTTTGCTTGAATTGCTTTTTTTGGTATAAAAATGGTTGGTCAGATGATATGCTAACTACCCTTTTGGATTTAGCATTGAGAGTGTTAACTTGGTTGCTAGTTTCTATTTACTTGCATACTCAATTTCATAATCTCTCAAATGGTGTAATTCTTCCACTTTCTTTGAGAATTTGGTGGGGTTTTTACCTTTTTGTTTCTTGTTATTGCCTTGTGATTGAAATTATCCAATTTAGGAGGAACCAAGATTTCCAAATTCAAATTTTGGTTTCTGATATTGTCTATAGTATATCAGGAATTATTCTTTGTGGTGTTGGGTTTTGGGGGAAGGTTACTAGTGAGGATAGTGATCTTCAAGAGCCCCTTTTGAATTGTAATGGTAGAGTTGATTCTAGTAAGAGTGAAGCGAGTGAAAGAATCAGTCCTTATACGAATGCTGGTTTGCTTAGTACCCTAACTTTCACTTGGGTGGGTTCTTTAATTTCCAAAGGCTATAAGAAAACTTTGGACCTAGAGGATGTACCTTCGCTTTCGGGCATGGATGATGTTAGTGTATCTCATATGGTTTTTAGTAATTTTATGGATTCTGGTAGAGAGGGTAGTGATAAGAAGGTGACAACTATGCAGCTTGTGAAATCTTTGATCTTCACAACATGGGTAGATATCCTATTTACCGGTTTCCTTTGTGTACTTAATACATTAGCATCTTATGTAGGTCCATACCTCATTGATACCTTTGTCCAGTACCTTAATGGGAGAAGGGAATTTAAAAATCAAGGCTTGTTTCTAGTTGCTGCATTCTTCATTGCTAAGCTTGTGGAATGCCTTTCTCAGAGACATTGGTTCTTTAGGCTTCAAGTAGTTGGGATTAGGGCGAAGGCTATGCTTATAGAGAGCATTTATAATAAGGCATTAACCCTCTCTTGTCAATCCAAGCAAGGTCATACTAGTGGGGAGATTATCAACTTTATGTCTGTTGATGCCGAGAGAGTTGGTGATTTTAGTTGGTACATGCATGATCCTTGGATGGTCATATTACAAGTTGTATTGGCCTTGATGATCTTATATAAAAGTCTAGGTCTTGCATCAATTGCTACACTTGTTGCAACCGTGATCATTATGCTGGCCAATTTTCCTTTGTCAACACTGCTTGAGAAGTATCAGGAAAACCTAATGGAATGCAAGGATAAGAGAATGAAGGCTACATCTGAGATTTTGAAGAACATGAGAATCTTGAAGCTTCAAGCATGGGAGCTGAAATTCTTGTCGAGGATTGTTGAACTAAGAGATAACGAGAATAATTGGTTGAATAAGTTCCTTTATACTACTGCCATAACAACTTTTGTGTTCTGGGGTGCCCCAACGTTTGTGTCCGTTATTACTTTTGGGACATGTATGTTGATAGGTATCCCTCTTGAATCAGGAAAGATTTTGTCTGCACTTGCAACATTTAGGATTCTTCAGGAACCCATTTACAATCTGCCAGACACCATATCTATGATAATTCAAACTAAAGTTTCCCTTGATAGAATTGCCTCTTTCCTTTCCCTTGATGACTTGGAGCTGGATACTGTAGAAAGACTTCCTAGGGGTACTTCTGAAGTTGCAATAGAGATAAATGAAGGAAACTTTAGTTGGGATATATCAGTCCCAAGTCCATCATTGAAGGACATCAATCTTACAGTTCAACATGGTATGAGGGTGGCAATTTGTGGTACAGTTGGTTCCGGCAAGTCAACCCTACTTTCTTGCATTTTGGGAGAAGTGCCGAAGATATCTGGTGTTCTAAGATTGAGTGGATCCAAGGCTTATGTACCACAATCCCCTTGGATCCAGAGTGGCAAGATAGTCGATAACATTTTGTTTGGCCAGGAAATGAATCGTGAAAGGTATGATAGGGTCCTGGAGGCATGTTCTTTGAAGAAAGATCTAGAAATCTTGTCTTTTGGAGATCAGACTATTATCGGTGAGAGGGGTATCAATCTGAGTGGTGGTCAAAAGCAAAGGATACAAATTGCTCGTGCTTTATACCAAGATGCTGACATATATCTGTTTGATGATCCTTTCAGTGCTGTTGATGCGCACACGGGTAGTCATCTCTTCAAGGTATCTGCTTTTTCCTTATCCATAGAATGCATCTATTTGAATCTCGTTTCTTTCCAGAGTTGTCCTTATAAATGAAGTATATGAGGTTATAGTTATAGCTACTAAAATCGTTATCGCTACAGGCTACTGGTCTATGCGGCTATGCCATCCTGTGAGGCTGTGACATAGGATTGATAGGAATCTATGGTTATTTCTTGTCCTAGGGGACATACCTAATTTGATACTGCCTGATTACAACACGTAGGATATTACTTGATTAGTATAATTTCATTTGCAGGAATGTCTGCTTGGTCTTTTAGGATCTAAGACTGTGATATATGTCACACATCAAGTGGAGTTCTTACCTGCTGCAGATTTAATCTTGGTGAGTAAATCGTCACAAATCTGTTTCTTTCTACAATAAATGTCTTTGTATTCTAAATGACTTATGATTACTCTTATGTATTATTAATAAGGTCATGAAAAAGGGGAGGATACTGCAAGCAGGAAAATACAATGATATTCTTGCTTCAGGCACAGACTTCATGGAACTTGTAGGAGCACACGAAAAAGCCTTATCTGCAATTGATTCAATTGAGCCTGGAGTAATAAAGCCAATGAATAATGAGGCAGATAGTGATAAGAAAGCTTTAGAAGAGGAGAGCAATGTTGGCAATGTTGGAAAAGTCGATGATATGATGGTGCCTAAGGGACAACTTGTTCAAGAAGAGGAAAGAGAGAAGGGTAGAGTTGGACTTATAGTCTATTGGAAATATATGACAACAGCATATGGGGGAGCATTGGTACCATTAATATTGCTGGCTCAAATTCTTTTCCAAACTCTTCAAATCTTGAGCAATTACTGGATGGCTTGGGCAACCCCTGTCTCCTCTGATGCTAAACCAACAGTTGATGGGAAAACTTTAATACTTGTCTATGTTGCTTTGGCCATTGGAAGCGCCTTTTGTATCTTAGCAAGGGCGACTCTCCTTATGACAGCTGCATATAAAACAGCTACTTCACTTTTTAGTAAGATGCATTCTTGCATTTTCCGTGCTCCAATGTCATTTTTTGATTCTACCCCAAGTGGGCGGATCTTAAACCGGGTACATATACTCCCTCTTCTTCTCTGTTGTCATTTAATTCATCATCTGCTGCATTTTTTAGTGTGATGAAGAAATTTGCTGAACTATGTCCTGTATGATTCAGGCATCTACAGATCAGAGTGCTGTGGATATGAACATTGCATCTCAAGTTGGTTCATTTGCATTCGCGTTGATACAACTTCTGGGAATCATTGTGGTGATGTCACAAGTTGCATGGCAGGTTTTCGTGATTTTCATCCCCGTCATTGCAATTTCTCTTTGGTATCAGGTAATTTTGATGAGCTTCTGACGCTTGTCATTGTACTGGATAAATTGCTTTGGGGTTTAGCAGGATCGTGGTTTTGAAATTTTGTGGTTTTCCATATAGCTTATTTAGCTTACTTTTTTGTTCTCTCTTTTTGTTCACTAACTTACCATTAGTGTAGGTGATATACGTATCATATTGCTACAAGCTTACACCATTGTAATTCCAAATGGACGCTAATTATTTAGTTGATTATTGTGTAAGGTTGAATTAATATATTAATACCTTTGGCTCTTTGAATTTTAATAATTAGGTTAATTTCTATTAGGTTTTCTTAAGAAATAGCTGGTTAGGTTTAGAGATTCCAGTATAAACCTTCTATTTCACAAGAACTATATAGTCTGTGAATCTGAGCTGCAACAGCTGAAAGGCATCAAATTATCTGTTGGTCAGATGAGGAGCTTTTGATGACTCATTATCTTTTATCCTCTTTCTTCGATTGAGCCTTAGAAGGTGTTATTTTCTTAGATCCGTTCTGATTTGAAAATTTTCATAGTAAAGATCATGGACTTAAAGATCCATGAGAGGGAGCATCAAAGAATAGGGTTTGCCCTGTGTTATTGAATCAAAATAAGGCTGTAATCTATTATTAATGCTGTCTAGTGTATAGATGTAAATGTTATTGAATCAAGAAAAGGCTGATTTTCCTGCAATTATTAAAGCGTAATTTTGAATTAACCTATGATTTTCCCATGATATATATATATATATATATATATATATATATATATATATTATATAATATATATATATATATAATATATATATATATATATATATATATATATATATATATTTTCACACGATATATTCAGCTTCCCATTTCACCTTCAGCATCTTTGCTGTATATTTAGGATTTCTTTTTTCTTTACTGGTTCCTTGAATCATGTGTAAATATTCATGAAGTATTTCTTTTCCTTTTCTCAATATATTACATCTTGTTTCTTCATTGTTCTGCAGCAATATTACATTCCCTCAGCACGAGAACTTTGTCGATTGGTTGGATTAACAAAAGCTCCGGTGATACAGCATTTTGCCGAGACTATATCTGGAGCAACAACTATTAGGAGCTTCGATCAAGAATCGCGATTCGTTAAAACAAGCGTGAAGCTAGTAAATGGATATTCAAGGCCAAAGTTTTACAATGCTGCTGCAATGGAATGGCTTTGCATTCGCTTGGACTTGTTGTCTTCAATTACATTTGCTGCCTCATTGATATTTCTCATATCTATTCCTGTAGGATTAATTGATCCTGGTATGTGATCCTCATTAAGTAGTCTACTTGCTATCTAAATAGGTCTTGCTTAAATTGGAAACCGTCTTAACAGAAAAAAAAACTCCTTTTTTTTTCAAGGGATTGCTGGTTTATCTGTTACGTATGGGCTAAATCTGAACATGCTACAAGGCTGGGTGATATGGAATTTATGTAATATGGAGAATAAAATCATCTCAGTTGAGAGGATTCTTCAGTATACATCTATCCCAAGTGAACCTCCCCTTGTTATTGAAGAAACTAGGCCAGACCCGTCTTGGCCTTCTCATGGAGAAGTCAATGTTCAAGACCTTCAGGTGATTTTGGTTTCATTTTACTTGCTTTCGTTGCATAACATGTAAGGCCACAACAGAAAATTGAAATGCGCGCTTTCCTTAAACACATTGTGATGGATATATGCAGATTCGTTATGCGCCACATATGCCACTTGTGTTACGAGGTATTACATGCGTCTTTCAAGGGGGAAAGAAGACGGGCATCGTAGGGAGGACAGGAAGTGGTAAATCTACCCTCATCCAGGCACTTTTTCGCATCGTTGAACCTGCAGCTGGAAATATAACATTAGATAGTATCAACATATCTTCCATTGGACTGCATGATTTACGGTCCAGATTAAGTATAATACCACAAGATCCCACAATGTTCGAAGGAACTGTACGGAGCAACTTGGATCCCCTTGAAGAATACTCTGATGAACAGATTTGGGAGGTAAATTTTACCCCATCCTCAATAAGTTTAAAGAAAAGTTCTCTTTTTTTTTTCTCCCCGGAACTAATACACTTTCTTATTTTGTCAGGCCCTTGACAAATGCCAACTTGGAGATGATGTTAGAAAGAAAGAAGGGAAGCTTGACTCAATAGGTTTGTTCCTTCATCAGTTCATCTACTTATTTACTTATTTTTTTTATTAACACAGGAAAATTCTCCATGGTAACCTTGTAACAATAAGATATCTCTGGGTTCTCCTAGATAATTTGTTCGAATATTATCAATGTTTAGTGTTATTTTAGAAAATGCCTAGCAAGTACAGGTCATTCGAGAAAAATAAGTTTAAGTATATGGTTAAACTATATAAATTCGGCTTGTTTTCCCCCATTTTCCACTTACTGAGATTCATCTTCCGAATTTCAGTTACAGAGAATGGAGAGAATTGGAGCATGGGGCAGAGGCAGCTTGTATGTCTAGGCCGGGTGCTTCTTAAGAGAAGCAAAGTATTGATTCTAGATGAAGCAACTGCATCCGTCGACACAGCAACAGATAATTTGATTCAGCATACACTCAGGGAACATTTCTCAGATTCAACGGTTATAATCATCGCTCATCGGATTACTTCCGTTATTGATAGTGATATGGTAGTGCTTTTAAGTCATGGGCTTGTTGAGGAATGTGATTCTCCTTTGAAGTTGCTAGAAAACAAGTCTTCGTCGTTTGCTAAACTCGTTGCAGAGTATTCGACAAGATCTATATCAAACTCAGAGAAAACAACTTAACACCATAGTGAAGTTTTTAGGAGAACTCGACTATTTTGCTTGAAAAGAGATGATGACGAAAGTCACTGAAATTTTGGAAGTTTAATACTTCCTTCGTTCAATATTACTTGCAACACTTTGACCAAAAATCTCTCACACTTTGGATCAAAGTGTTGCAAGTAAATGAGAATAGAGAAAGTAGACTAGTTATACTTAAACAGAATGTAAGTCGGAGAGAATGTTAGAAAGAAATAGCAAACATCTTGTGTTTCAGTTGGTTGCATTCTTTTTGGTAAACAATTTACAATTGCATCGTATACTATTTGTGTAACCTAATAAATAGACGACATAACTGGAGGTAAATAGATATCAATGTTATTAAAACGGCTTTCGTTTTTACTTTCTGCAAAAAAAATAAAAATTAGAAAACATCTTGTGTTTCAGCTTTTTTTTTTTTTTATATAAGTTTTGGATTTATATATATATAGCATAGGTTTAAAATAGGGATTACAATCAGGAAAGTAACTAGGGGAACCAAAAGAGCCTATGCCAACAAAATTAAAATGCTGCTCAAAGCTATTCTCATGACACCAAACTCTATATGTTTTGCGCCTGAAATACTAGCTTGACGATTAGTCGTGTGTAGTTAATCTAGTCAATGACTCTATGGTAGAGACGTAGAGGTTTTGTTGTGTTTATAGATGATTAGCAGAGTTCATTGTTACACATATATGGCTTTTTATCTTTCACGTGAGAGACAAAAGTTGTGCAAGTTTAAATTTTGGTGGAAGTAAAAGAGTTTGGAGCTTATTAAACTTATGTGTAAGTAACCCAATACGAGGTCAGCCTAAAGAAAATTCATCTTACCACCGATCTCAAAAAGGAAAAAAAAAAGTATGCAAAGATAATTACTTTTTGGTATTTTCTATCAAAGGAAAGAAATAGTCTTTAAAAAGTTGATACTAGAGTGTAAATCATAACCGTTTATTTTACAAGGTCGTAACTTTTATTTATATCGTATTTCGAGAGTTCTCTTTCTGAACCAAAATTATTAAAAAATAACGATCTAATTTCAATATAAAAATAAATCTAATAATTAAATGAATTGAACACAGAAAAAAATTAACTTAGTCATTATTGAGCTAATTCTCTTTTTAATATTAGACTTACCATTTGCTGATTTGAATTTAAAAGTAAACGATCTCTTATAAGAAAAACTCCTTTCCGAAACGATTTTTCAGCTTAATTGATTCACAAAAGCATATAACAGTAGAATATAAATCGATGACATATAACAAAAACTAAAACCATATATTTCATCCGAAGAGGATCTTGATAGAAACAACATTACAATCACACCCTTCATTCCTACCAAGTGACAAATAAAAAAGTGTCACTCTTTATACTCTTTTTGTAATCAGCAAAGCCCAAAAGGGCCCAAACGAAAAGTAAAACACAACATAAGATCAACAAAGCCCAAAGAAACAAACAACTAAAACACAAAACAAAAGCCCATTACTATCAAAAGGCCCAACAGACTTGTTTATGGCCTAGTAGTAGTCCTAGTTGTAGTAGTTTTAGTAGCTTGATAATTTGGGTCATCCTCCTCTTCAGCCTCACCCATTCCAAAAGTACTCTTAACAGCATCAGCAGCACCTTGAGCCATGCTCTTCACTTGATCACCTGTCCTTTGGAGTATTCCTCCTGTTTTCTCACTACCGGCTTCCGCCGTCTCTTTCGCCGATTCCGCCATTTCGGAGGCCTTCTCCTTAGTGGTTTGGGCCGCACCATACGCCTTGTCCTTCGCTGCTTGGGCCTTTTCGGAGAGGTACCCTCCGGTTTGGTCCTTGGACCTTTGGGCCTGTTCCTTAGTGGATTGGGCTTTGTCAGATGTCTTGTCTTTTGCTTCTTGGGCTGTCTCCATTGTCTTGTCCTTGGCTTGTTGGGCCTTGTCCTTCATTGCTTCAGCTGCCTCACTTGTCTTACCCATCATTTGATCAGTCTTCTCCTGTGAATGAGCCCAATGATCATTGTTAAATTAATAATCAGGATTTGTTTCTTTCTTTAAAATTTTTATACATAGGTTAAAAGTTTCAAAGACTTTATCAAAAATGAAATGTAATTCAATAAGATTTTATTTAGAAATAATAAATAAAAATAAATTCTGAAAATAGAAAATAGCATGTAAGATTTTTAGTATAAACTTTTTATACGATATTATCTTATATAGAAATTTTAATGGTCTAAGCTAGACAAACCCATTTTTATATTCAGTATAGATATACAGCTCCAAATATTAACTCTTCTAACATATTAAGGGTTATTTATTTTATGATTCCAGATTCAATCGTTTAACAAGCCATTCTTAAATTTAATGTGAAAAACAATGATAAATTAAAGTTGACAAATATAGGATTTACAGTGGTGGTAGTGGATATTTTCCGCCACTAAGGACTAAGGAGTAAGGAGCATTTAGTTCAAAAATTAAAACAAAATTGATAATGTCAAAGGACCAACTCAATCAAAAGTTTAAGAAAAACAAAGGAAGGGTGAATGAGATTCGAACCCGTAACCTTTTTGTCATCACCTCTTAAAAAAGTCAAATGACCAACTCAACCAGAAATTCAAACTGATAATTAAGACCCCAAAAATAAATTTATACTCTATCATATAATAATAACACCATCTCCTACAACCATTTTTCATATGTAAAACATACATCTATATTTTCTATACTCTCTCCATTCCAAAATATACTTCTTATTTTGTTTTATAAAATCTTCCCTACGTATCTTTAACCTATAATATCTTTTATTTTATATTAAAAAATATAAAAAAAATTAATATTATAATTATATACATTGAGACTAGTCTAACAACATCCACGGATATTTTATTGTAACATTAGTAAAAATATATACTCCAAGTTTTTAAAGTTTAATTCCAAATTAGTAACAAAAACTATATTTTAAGACGAAAAAAATATTAAAATATGGATGAAAATTAAAATATATTTCCATAAACTATAAGATAAAGTATATAAAATCATAAAATTAAGCTAAGAAAATGCAAGTGTTAATTAATTACCTCGGCTCGGCCAGTAGTTTCACCAGCCCTGTAGCTTTGACGGTGGGATGCCATGATTCACTTGTTTTTTTTGGTTTCGGATGAACAAACAAAAAGTAACAAAAACTATAGAAACCACGATATCAAAATGCTTTTTGTTGAATAAAAGTGAAGTTGATAATATTTGATTTGAGTTGAGGTGCTGCTTGGTTGCACTTCCTTATTTATAAACTTTGCATGCTTGTTTAAATTAAGACACGTGTCTTGCTTTCGACACGTTGCATGATACGTCATACGTGCCATGCAATTATTAGCTGCTACGTGCTACCGCGTTTTTACTTTCTCGTTATCTTAACAAGATATAGATAGAGTTTTTCATTCTTATTTTAATTGCAATTTTGCTTATACTAAGTTTAGTAACACGTGGACTCTTTCTCATCACTACTTATTTGTTTGTTTCTAAAACTGACTTGGTTTAATATCTGTCTACCCACCTCAATGTCCCCCGTGGTAATCAACTAGTACTTGATCAAGTAATTTGATATGTATCTCACAATTTTGAGATTGTAGGATTAAATTTATTCATTAGAGATACTTTAAGGATCGTGATTTCTCCTAATCATTTTCGATCTATTTTTAAAAGGTCTTGCCCGCAAACCTGAGTTGGGTTAACTTGAATAAGGTTCCGGTTTGACTAGGACGCTTTCTCCTTACCGTACAAAAAAAATGTTCCTCGTTGTTGCTCCAATGAAACCGAACAAATAAAAAGGTAATATTTCTATTTTCTACAACATTATCGCCTTATTGGCCCTTTTTCTTGGATTAATTGATAAGAATAATTCCACCTTTGTCCGTTCTTCTTGGATTGGTCCTAACTTTTGATAATCTAGCAATAATCCCACCTTTATATAGAATCTGCTCAGAATAGGTCTTTTCAACCTATGACCTGTTTGACGAGTTAAAAATTGTTTTGACTTTTTTTAAAAGTTGTTAATTCACTTTTAAAAATTGCCTAGCCCAAACCCCACCTCCTCCCCCGCCCCACCCAACCCCAGTAGCCACCCACCCATGCCTCATACCTCCCCTGATCGCACAAAGCCACCCACCCATTCTCGACACCACCAGCCTTCCTCCGACACCAAATTCGCTACCTCTAGCTCGATACCTCACTCAACTCCCATCTGGTTTCCAGACAACACCACCATTCCATGACACCTCACATTACCCCCACCCCCACCCATTTTTATTCTTAAATTTCTAATGGCTTTTGCAATTCTCTATTAGTGGGGACGAGTCTGAGTCAGTGCATCATGCAATTCAAATTTTATGGGCCCTAGGCAAAATAAAAAAAATGGACCCCATCTAAAATAATTTTAAAATTGTGATTTCAATAGAAACGCTAGAAATATAATTTAAAGTAGTATATTTTATTGCATCATGTTAATAACATATCTTCAAACAAAACTCAAATACAAAGGAATGTTAAATTGGAGAATTTTTTTTTCCCGTTAACATTGATTTGGGAAAGTAGGCAAAGAAAGTTTTCGACTCTTCAATTTTTGGGAAGCATTTGATATTTTCCATGAGAAATAATGGTGAAATCAGTTGGAATATGAGAGGAATTGAATGAGATTTGGAGAAAAACAGTAGATGGAGATGAAAGGCCATGGAATATTGGAATTTGAAAATAGGAGGAAATTAATGATTTCTCTCTCTCTGACATTCCTTTTCCTTCCTGGCTTCTTCTATAATAATCAGTTTGCTTATGGATGATGGGAAGCTTATATCACGTAGCTTAATTATGACTTGTTATTTTTAGTTTGGGCCCCTTTGGTTGATGGGCCTTAGGCCATGGCACTTCTTGCCTACCCTCAAATCCGGGCCTGGTCTGAGTGGGGAATGTGAGCAAGGGTGGAGATTTGGGGAAGAAGATGTAGTAAGGGATAGCGATGTTGTGTGCGGAAGGGCTGAGAAAGGGTGGTAGGGGCAGGGAGGGGTTGGGCTAAGGTGGGGAGATGGGTGGTTGCAGGGGAAGGGTGATGCATGCTTAGGCTGGGGTGGGGGTTGGCTGACTGGTTGGGGTTTGTAGATTTCTTTTTCTTAAAAGTAAAGTGATAATTTTTATAATTAGAATTAGAGTTTAATTATGAAATTAGGTTTAAAATGTACTTAAGTAGCTGTTAATTACGTTATTAGGATAGTTTACCTAGATTTGAAGGTTACTAACAGGTAAAGACCCCTTTTGAGCAGATCCTCTCGAAAGGTGGAATTATTGCTGGAATATCAAAAGTCGGGACTAATTTGAGAAGACCGGACAAAGGTGGGATTATTTCCATCAATTTATCCTTTTGTTTTTACAACGAACAATTTTCTTTTCTCGTGAAACCCAAAATTTGAGAAGACCGGACAAAGGGCTTGGCACAATTTGCATTGCCTCGAAAAGCCTCTCAACACCCTATTTGTTCATTTCTCGTGAAACCTAAAATTGCCTCGAAATAAACGTAAAGGCATCCATATATTCGTTCCAAGCCACATGACTCCTTTTCAATGACCTACCATGTCCCTAGGAGGCATCCCGCGGCGTTCGGAGCTCAGCCCCCGGGAAAGTCCGAAAGCATGTATTATAACCTTCAATTTTGGCTGTTTTGGGACATTTTAGGACTTCTCCGGACTTGATCATATTCTCTCCCGAAACATTCCTAGGAGAGCCGACGTAACTTGTAACGTTGCGCGGGTGTTTGGCACTATTTGCATTGCCTCGAAAAGCCTCTGAACACCCCATTTGTTCATTTCTCATGAAACCCAAAATTGTTTGGAAATGAACGTAAAGGAATCCACATATTAGTTTCAAGCCACATGACTCCTTTCCAATGACCTTCCAAGCCCTTAGGAGTGATCCCGTGGCGTTCAGAACTCGGACCCCGAGAAAGTTCGAAAGCGTGTATTATAACCTTCAATTTTGGCTGTTTTGGGACATTCTAGGACTTCTCCGGACTTGGTCATATTTTCTCCCGAAACATTCATAAGAGAGCCGACGTGACTTGTAACGTTGCTCGGGTGTTTGACACTATTTGCTTTATTTGTCTCGAAAAGCCTCTGAACACCCCATTTGTTCATTTCTCGTGAAACCCAAATTGCCTTGAAATGAACGTAAAGGCATCCACATATTCTTTCCAAGCCACATGACTTCTTTTCAATTACCTCGCAAGCCCCTAGAAGTCAACTCGTGGCATTCGGAGCTCGGATCCCGTGAAAGTCCGAAAGCGTGTATTATAACCTTCAATTTTGGCTTTTTTTTTGCGACATTTTAGGACTTCTTCGGACCTGGTCATATATTTTATCGAAATATTTCAAGGAGTGCCGGCGTGACTTGTAACGCTGCGCGGGTGCTTGGCACCATTTGCATTGCCTTGAAAAGCCTGTGAATACCCCATTTGCTCTTTTCTCGTAAAACCCAAAATTGACTCGAAATGAACGTAAATGCATCCACATATTTGTTCCAAGCCACATGAGTCCTTTCTAATGACATCCCAATCCCCTAGGAGTCATCCCGTGGCGTTTGGAGCTTGGATTCTGGGAAAGTCCGAAAGCGTGTATTATAACCTTCGATTTTGGCTTTTTTTTGCTACATTTTAGGACTTCTCCGGAGCTGGTCATATATTCTCCCGAAACATTCCTAGGAGTGACTTGTGACTTGTGACGCTATGCGGGTGGTTGGCACCATTTGCATTGTCTCGAAAAGCCTGTGAACACTCCATTTTTTCTTTTCTCGTGAAACCCAAAATTGACTCGAAATGAACATAAAGACATCCACATATTTGTTCCAAGCCACATGACTCCTTTCCAATGACGTACCATGTCCCTAGGAGGCATCCGCGGCGTTCGGAGCTCGGGCGCCGAGAAGTCAGAAAGTGTGTATTATACCTTTCAATTTGGCTGTTTTTGGGACATTTTAGGACTTCTACGGACCTGGTCATATATTCTCCCGAAACATTCCTTGCTGACATGACTTGTAACGCTGCGCGTGTACTTGTTACCATTTGCATTGCCTCGAAAGGCAATGCCCTATTCAATAGAACATGTTAGACGTGCAAATAACAAACGATTCATTTTACATTTGTATTAATTAAATATGCAAACGATTTTGTATTTTCTATATAGAGTAAGAGGAAAAAGAAACAAAAATTATGGGATCATATCACCTTAAAAGGAGATTGATCGAGCAATCTATTAAGGACTACATAAATTATTAGAATCAGCGGTCTAATTTTATGTATAAATCCAAGCCTTCATTCACCGAACATGTCAATTCCATCTCACTCTCAACCAACACTATACTATATCCTTAGACTTTTTGCACCAACATAGTTGACATTCTTTTTTCCTTCCTTTGTTTCGCTTTGAATCTCGAACTACAACAAACAACTTAAAAAATAATCCGACAATCTTACCGAAAAAGATTAAACTAGTCATTAAATAGATTAGATTAACTACTAGATACTAAAGAATGTAATTACTGAATGAAAAAATTGATCACTAAATAAATTAAACTATTCATTATATTCAGAAAAGTGATCCATTCTATGCTTAATATTGGACTTGTACCCTTGTGTAATTTTAAATTAAGAGTAGATGATCTCTTATAAGGCGACCGATAAAGATTATCAAAAAAGAAATTGGATTAATTATTTGAGATTAGAGAAACATGTAATGAGATTCCAATAGAAATGTTATCCCTTGTAGCTTAATTATATGTATACTAGCAATTTATGCACGCGATGCATACCTCATTTTTTTAAACACAAATTTTACCTTTTTTAGGCATTAGCAAGGGTAAAATTTGATCCATGATCCCAAAATTGTAACCGGAAAGTATAAACTAAATTCCCTTTTTTTTTTCCTTGTCTAACTTCTAAATTCTGTTTTCACACATTGATATTTATAATTTTCATCATTTTAAAATTTGTCCTTTTCTAAATTTTAACACTTTGAGCTTCAATTATATTTGAAATGAAATTTTAAATTATTCATACACAATTTGATATTGGTTTTTATTTTAGAAAAACAAAAATTGTTACTTTTCGCAAATCAATGTAGTTTTTTTTTTTTCTGAAAATGGATTTTTGCAAAAGTTGTTCGTAAAAAGTTTGATATTGTTTTTTTAAAAAAATAATAATTCTGAACATGGATTTTTTGCAAAAGTTTTAGGCAAAAATTTTAATATTGGCATTTTTTATAGAAAGAACTAAATTTGTTTTATATGAAAATGAATTAAATTTAAGTCTGATTGTATAAAAGCCCTTTTGAACTCATTGATATCATCTCCATTTTTTTAACTACATAATAGTCGACTAAGTTGTTATTGTTTATTCAACTAATGTGAAATAATTTTGAAGGTTAAAAGAATTGTGTACCTTTTTGGAAGTTCGCAAATTGCCGATGGATGAATGTGTGATATCACCGTCAAAATATTATGTTTTTCTCAGATTTGTGTTTATAGGTAACTTTTGTGAGTATGTAATTGTGAATGGTTATTGAGAATAGTGATTTGTAAATATTTGTTGAAAATGTTTTTGTATGTAATGACGTTTTAGGTTATTAATTTTAGTTTGTATATTAATTTTCAGTTTTAATAAAGTTTCCTGATTATTTGAGTGATTTGCATTTATAACGTGATTTTCCCAATTGTATGAGTGATTTGTAAAGTTTAGTCTTTTAAGTGATTTGTGAGTGAGTGTTGTAAATTAATTTTCGTTAGTTTTCTTTGAGTGTTGATTTTGATTTTGACATTACTTTTGTAATTTAGAAAGAAAAGGGGGGCAAATTAGGCATTTCAAAAGAGGACACCGTTGCTCCCCCTTCCCTTATATAATAGAGATTGACAAAACTACTGCGTGGCATATTGAACTCAATCTTTTCAAAGACGCCTCCTTTGCAAATACTGCGATTTATTTAGAGATGGAAATAAATATAAGCAAAGCATACCGTACAAAACAGTGTAGCTCACTTTGTTAACTTTATTTTATAATCATTTTCAAAATATTGTTAGATGAAATGCCCCTAAATCGCGATCTCTCATAAGTCCATCATATACACGAATACAATTAATTCATTATGTCAAGATTCGCCAGTTTGTCAACTCGTGGTTTGTTTGCAACTTGGAGAACGATTGTGCGTTTGTCATATGTTCATATCTAGTAATATGAATTCACCAAAAATAATATCTATTAATATGACTATTAGACCATTCATCTCAGAAAAACTTCACATTCATTAATAAAGTCTTTAAAAACTTAAAACGGTTTCTCTCTTTGCATAAACACAAATTCTTAGGTGTAATTGTTATGTCATAACTTATCGTGTATAACAACTCAAAATCCACCATTTTTTTTTTGTAAATGAACTCAAATGACATGAAATAAATGACAAAGTGACATCAAATTCATGTCATTATTTTTATATTCCATGTCATTTTTTGAAGTCATGTCATTATGTGTCATTATGTACGTATGAAGTTTTGTTACACAATAAGTTATAGTGTAACATGCTATACCCTAGCTTAAGACGCACTCTTGTATAAATACTTTCCAACTCTCCCTAAAAAAATACTTTCTAAAGTTCTGTTCTTTTGGACCGAATTAATGAAAATTCATTTCAGTTTGGTTCAATTAAGAAAAATTCAGTTAGTTCAATTAGTTTTCTCTCGCAATTTTAATTCATTTCAATTCACTTCAAAAGCTAACCTTTTCTTTGTATAATTTTCCCTTCTATAATTTATAGCCTTTTCAACTTCTTAATTAATCTATATGTAGCAATTGATCTAAAATCTTTGTATCAATCGTAATTGTAATGTGAAACTTATTTCATGGTTTTGATACACGGAGCTCTAGGCATCAACCATAAGCATTTACTCCCTCCGTTTCACAATATAAGGCACGCACGATGTTCGAGGCCGTTTGAACTTTGACCGTTAATTACTCTCAATTTATGTTGATAAAACGTTCTAAAAAATAATATTATTATAGTATTTTTCAAGACGAATGTAACTGTATAATTTTTATAATTTTTATTTATCGTATTTGAGAGATATTTGTGGTCAAAGCAAATTTTCGTAATGCGTGAATGCTTTATATTTTGAAACAGAGGGAGTATATATTTTCTATATTGATATTAATAGTTTTGAGGTAAGGGTGTTACTTGAAGGATTTAATTTTTTTATTAAACTTAGGGTTAAGGAGCTCATGTTTTAATGTTTAGGGTTAGAGACCTCAAATGGATGAAAATTATAATTTTGTCAAAACTTCATTTATTAAAGTTGAATGATGTAATTACCATGCTCACAAAATTATTTAATTATATATTTTAAATATTAATTGCAAGCATGCACATGTGTGTGTATGTGTGTGTGTTTTCTTTGAAAAATTTGATAATCCAAAATAATCTAAAGATCACTATAATGTAGAGATGATCACCGATCATATCAAGACTAGCTAGCTTTATCCTAAATCAGTGGCCTATTTTAAGCCGAGGTGTTTGGGTGGAGCCAATCTCCAACATTCATGAATTATGCTTTTTTTTAGGAAATTATATATTATTATATTATTTTATATAAATATAAATAATTAAGCAAAATAATGTATTTTTTATCTAGCATCCGCGAAACGTTGGTTAGCTTTTGCCTCTAATAATTAAAAGATGAGGTCCTTAACCCTTAACGTTGTGAAAGTTAGAGTCCTTAAAGTAACCTTAGCTTGCATATCAGTTTGAATTTATGATAACATGCATTGCATGTTGACCGATGTTGTAATCAATGTTTCATGATTACATAATATCTCCATCTATATATATTTAACATTTAGGGTTGCACATAACATCTTTGTTTATTTTAAGGCGGATTGACTTTTATCATTTTGGTGCAAATTAGTCCAAACAGTTTGCACTATAAAATTCCTTGTTGGCAGCGTAAGAAGTTTAACAAAACAAAGACACTTGTACACACCTGGAAATCATGGTAAGCTTGAGTTGTTATTCCTCTTTAAAGATGCTACCATTCTTTTCTGTGTTACTGTTATTGCTTGTTCCGTCGTTCATCTCATGTGCAGATGTTTGTCCACCAAACACACCTCTTGAGGAAGGTTAGAATTTTGGCTTACTTCACTAGCTAGTTTCTGTTTGTAAGTGTTAGTTTAGATGCACTTCATCATCATATAATAGCATGCATACTTTCTATCCTCTGCTCATTAAATTTAGCATACAATTCATGTATGGATCCTGGATTGCAGGTGCACGAAAGAAACAAGCTTTTGATGTAGGTAAAATTGGCTTCAACACCCTGAACTGTAGCTTGGGTGCACACACCACCACCAACTATGAGTAGTAGCCTAAACAGTAAACACCACCAACTACGGGGGTGGGGTGCAGTCTGTACCATAAACCCACCTTTTTCGACAAC
The DNA here is from genome assembly GCF_026745355.1 of Beta vulgaris subsp. vulgaris. NCBI lineage: Eukaryota > Viridiplantae > Streptophyta > Magnoliopsida > Caryophyllales > Amaranthaceae > Beta > Beta vulgaris. The sequence goes on from NC_079210.1 coordinate 51,204,517, forward strand.
ATTTTAGGTTCCCATCCAACCTCATTTATGGTATTGGAATACACCCCCACCCCATAGTTAGTGGTGTTTAGGCTACTAGTCGTAGTTGGTGGTGTTGGGTGCAACCGAGCTACAATTGAGGGGGTTGAGGTCAATTCTGCCTTTGAATTATGATTGTATGCAGTACTACTTTAAGACATTAATAGTTTTAAGATCATTACATAGTTTTTGTTAATTCTATAATTAAAATTCCACATACATACCGGTTAAGCTAGTGACATGCATCGAAGATCAAACTAGAATCAAGGATACGAACAGGGAAGGTTAAGGTCATAAGCATGTTATAAACTCCACCATCATATGTATTTCGACAGATGCAAAAGAATCCTAACCCAGGTAGAACGAACGGGTATGTAGGACAAGTAGCGTAGGTGGGTTGAGATTAATTAGTTGTCCTATATCTAATGTTTCATCTTGCATCTCGCTTGTAGAAATTACTGTTATTAGCAATAAATTATAGAACAAGATTATCTAATTTCACGTCGTGACGAGGTATCATTGCCCTAAAGTCGAATTTACTCTAAGCAATACACATAGCCTCGTAACAATAGGCCTCCATGGATACATCACACATGAATAGTTATGGTGGTATATATGCTTCGTAATTGGTGATTAATTATAACTTACATGATGAGGAAGGTCGTTTTCAAGATGGTTGAGAATTGAGATATAAACATTTTTGTACGTGTTATATATCATCTCATATCACCAATCCAACTTGCATTATATATCAGAAATGCTGAATAAATTAAACGAACAAAAAGTAGCCGATTAATTATATAATGGAAGAAATTATTATAATCATTAAAGTGTCAACTGTCAAGTTATCAACTCAACCAAAAGCGATCAACTTTAAAATTAAAGTCTCATAAATAGTTTCATACTCTATCATAATTTACCACACGTTTTCAGGAGGGGATACTTCAATACACAATCTTGTGCAGTCACAACCTTATGCGTACAGTGTCAAGTGATGCTTCTAGCCGTATCTAGATTTTCAACGAGGTTGTGCAATTAAAAATTAATCAATCCATTATTATGGCTGGGTAGAGAACATTTCAATTTTCAATAAAGCATTTAGTTCAACCCAGAATAATCCAAAATCAACAACTTCACCATTATAGACTTTTCAGCTTTGTTGAATTAGTTAGGATTTCTAATACAATAGCCTCTCAATCAAGAGGTTTCACTATCAAGGACTATATCGATGGAGATAGACAAGATTAAGCCAGAAAGGCTATCTATATGCGTACTAAATTTGCCTTTTTACGCTCCTCGACTGGTCAAATATACTATACAAGTTTGAATGCATCTCTCACAAATGGATCGGATTTGAACTTGGATTTGGATTTGGATTTAGATTTGGGAATTGGGAGTATAGTACATCCGAATAACAATTTCCTACTCTATTCATATTTCATTTTAGAATATTTTAAAATAATTTTTTATTTCCTTATCTAGAACGGGTCAATATAATAATTAATTACTTATCTACTTCCTCCGTTTCATAATATAGTGCTTGTTTATTTTTTACCCGGTCTCCAAGACGTAACTTTGATCTTTAATATCTTCAATTTCGTATTAACAAAAAATATAAAAAGTTGATATTATGAAACTACACATAGAGACGAATCTAACAAGATCCCACATGAATATGTTTTTTTATATATACAAATGAGAATATTCGGTCAAAGATTTTAAAATTTGGCCCACCAAAAATGAAGTAGGCATTATATTATGAGACGGATGGAGTATTTACTTAGTGATCTACAAAAATATCTTACTCCTTAAAATAATTAAATACTAAAATATATCCAATCTTGTTTTTGAAGTCAACTATCTACTTCGTGATTCACACTAAACTCATTCCTTCAAAAAATGTGTCAAACAAAATGGAAAGAAATAGAATAATAGAAAATGGAGGAGTCTTTTTTATTGTTATCACTAAAGAATGACATTTAGCAACTCAATATTAATTTGGTAGTAGAGATAGTTATATCTATCTAGTAGTTAATCTACGCACACATAAATTAGACAATCTAATAGTATCTTATGTTGTTGAGCTGAATTTGTTTACTTAATATGTTCATTTCTCGTTGGAAGAATAACAACTTGATATAGTACTATGAAGATATTACAACACAATCAGGGGCGGAATTAAAAATTATTTTAGGAGGACTAGAGATATAAATTGGGTTTTTAAAGAGGCTAAATATATATAAAAATTAACCTATTTTTTTAAAAAATTTACATTTTCAACCTTAATTTTTAGAAAATTCAAAAGTTGGTTGGCCTGTGACTCCCATCTAGGGATGGCAATGGGTCCAGGACCCTACCCTAAAATTAGGGTATGGGTCTTAATTTTTTGGACCATATGGGTAAGGGTAGGGTATGGGTCTTGATCCTATCGGGTAAGGGTAGGGTATGGGTCCACTTCTCAAATACCCAGACCCTACCCAGACCATACCCATAGACCCATCTAAATAAAATATATATTTTTTATTTTTTAAAATTAAAATAAATATAGATATAAACATAAACTTCCAACTTCCAGCAAACTTCCTACAAATTAAAACCCTTACCCTCCCTCACTTACTAGCCGCAAATCTCACGTCTAGCAGACTCACCATCTCTCTCTCGCACTTTCTTGGTCTACTCTCTGTCTCTGATCACTCTCCACCGGTGACCATTCAATCATCGTTAGTCGAATAGCCGAGCCAGGTAAAGTTTTGAATTCTCACTATATAAATAATATAATGAAGTAGAAGTGTAGAACTAGTAGAAGCTAATTGCAAAATTAATATATAAAATTGTGCTTAACGATTATATATACATGTGATAATGTACGCGGATTTTTTTTTGTGTGTTGGACCCATTTTAGACCCTAGACCCTGCCCAGACCCTATCGGACCCTACGGGTATGGGTACGGGTCCTAAAAAATTACCCTATGGGTATGGATAAGGTATGCGTCTACAACCAAAAATTAGGGTATGGGTATGGGTCTAGCCTTACCCTACCCAGACCCTGCCATTGCCATCCCTGTCCCATCTAGGGGTGGCAATGGGCATAATCTGGATAGGGTAAGGCTAGACCCATACCATACCCATACCCATACCCATACCCATACCCATACCCTAATTTTTGGATGTAGACCCATACCTATAGGGTAATTTTTTTATGGCCCGCACCCATACCCGTAGGGTCCGATAAGGTCTGGGTAGGGTCTAGGGTCTAAAATGGGTCCAACACAAAAAAAAAAATCCGCTTACATGATCACATGTATATATAATCGTTAAGCACAATTTTATATATTAATTTTGCAATTAGCTTTTATTAGTTCTATACTTCTACTTCATTTCTAAAAAAAAACATCACAGGAAATTGTGTACTCTATGCGAGAGAGACTGTGAGTTTGATAGAAGTGAGATTTGCAGCTATTAAGTGAGGGAGGGATAGAGTTTTAATTTATAAGAAGTCTACTAGAAGTTGAAAGATTATGTTTATATCTATATTTATTTTAATTTAAAAAAATAAAAAATATATATTTTATTTAGATGGGTCTATGGGTAGGAATTAGGATATGAGTATTTGAGGGGTGGACCCATACCCTACCCTTACCCGATAGGACCAAGACCCATATCTTACCCTTAATCATAGGGTCCAAAAAAATAAAACCATACCCTAATTTTAGGGTAGGGTTTGGATGGATCTGGGTAGGATCCTGAACCCATTGCCGCCATCCCTACTCCCATCTTCCTCCATAACATTTCACCCTTAGATGCAACTGTACGTGTGCGTGCCTTGATTTTAGTTCATCTTCAACCTTGAGAGATGGGTAAATGTCTTTGTGTGGATGATATTCCGAAGGATATTATTTCGATTGCTCTTTTTTTTTCTTTTTTTTTTGTGAACACAACGGCCATCTTACATTACCCTATTAAAATATTTTTACAATCCTTCACATATATGTCCATACAATAACGATTGCTTTCAAAGATATAATATGATCAAAGAACATAGAAAGAAATTTAATTACAAATTAACAAGCATCAGCATACTGTATAATGTAGATTGGTAAACTCTAGAGTTGTGCTTAGTGAGATGTGTCCAAACATAAAGTGCACAGCATATGTTTGATACTGTATATGTACTTGTGTGCAGTGGTTGCTCTTCGTGAAATTGCTAGAGAAGTAAAGAAGCCTGACTGGAACTGTACTACAGATCCCTGTGACAGAAATGATACATGCTGGTATACCCATGTTGATCCAATACAGCATAGTTATGTCAATCAAATCTCTTGTGAATGCATCAACGGCATATCGCATGTCACAAACATGTAAGCCACTCAAACTATCTGGGTTGCAAAATAACGCCCTAAAATTTCTTACTAAATACCAATACGTATTTTATAGTGGAGGAAAGGGTTTGATTACTGCATTTATTTGTTTTTCTCAATTGTGGTGGTATTAAAACCTTTTGCTGAAAACCTCTTCTAAACACTTTTTGGTGTAAACCTTGTTTTCAAAAAAGAAAAAAAAAACTTTTATCACTCTTGACGATGCCATCTCCTCTGGTCATGATTTCAGTTGACGATTCATGTTAGACGACCCTGAATCACCTTGGGAATAAGGCTTAGTTGTTGTTGTTGTAGTATTGGTATATCCTCTTCCTACTTTTCCCCTCACTTCCCGTACCCCTTCTTCTATGAATTGCACATTTGCACCACTAGAGCCGCCACCACCACCACCAATTTTCCGACGAGCTTGACATTATTACCGACTGCTGAGAATCCTAAAATTGAAATTAAATCAATTTTTTGGTGTTGCCTGCCATCTGTTCGACAAAAGTCCTGAGAGAAATGTTATCCTTTTCAATGTTATGATTAGGAGCTATGTGACCCATCAACAGTACCATTTACCAAGATGTTCTTTGGGTGTTCAAGAGTATGTCTAGACTTGCAGTTAGACCTGATGATTATACATGCCCGTGTGCTTTGAAAGCTTGTTCTGGGTCAGAGAATTTGTGGGTTGGTCTGCAGATTCATGATGCTGTGTATAGAGTTGGGTTTAACTTGAATTTGTTTGATGGGAATGGTTTGATTGCTATGTACTTTGACAGTGAGAGAACTAAAATTGAGTATATTCTTGTCGAAGGAATGAGGGTGGGCAAAGATGGAAGATCTTGCTTTTATGTCTGAATATGTGCATATAATTAATGTATGAATGTAATTGAAGTTTAGCTAGGTTTAGGTGTAATATATGAGGTGTAATGGTGGTGGGTCGTGGTGGTGGTGGTGGTGGAAGAAGGGGAAGTGAGGGAAGGGGAGAAAGAGGGAAAAGAGAGGGAAAGTTTAATGGAGAGAAATGAAAGATATACAAATACAATATAAAAATACGTATTTAGGGCGTTAGTATGAAATTTTAAGGCGTTAAATGGTGATTGTCGTGTAAAAATTAAATAGGTGTATTGATCTAATGCAAATACATATTTTTGCTTCTGTAAAACAGTTCATGGAAAGGCCAGAGTCTAAAAGGAGTCCTTCCAAGATCTCTTGCAAAGCTTCCCCACCTTAAGACTTTGTAAGCACACTATAATTCCTCTGTTAAAAAGCACCTTTTTTGGCATACTGATTCATGTATATAAATCTAAAGGTGAGATTTAACAATTTGTTAACCTTTTTTTAGTGATCTTGCAAGAAGCCTTCTTACGGGAACAATCCCACAAGAATGGACTGCTACAAAGTTGGAATACTTGTAAGAAATTGGCCATTTTCATGCTCCAATAATGTTATTGATTGTGCTTAAATTCTGTCATACTAAAAGGATGTGTTGTTTCAGGTCCGTTTTCGCGAATTGTTTATCAGGACGAATTCCAGACTATTTGGGAAACATAAGCACCCTAACATATTTGTATGCTCCCATCTCTTTGACAATCTAGCTATATATCTAGGTTATTTCTTAATTACTTTGTTGATTTTTCGCTAAACATGTCGCGTGCCTAAAATAATCAGAAGCCTGGAAAGCAATCAATTCAATGGAACAGTTCCTTCTCAGCTTGGGAATTTAATCAACTTGAGCAACCTGTAGGTCAAATTTCATCTTATTATATGATCATATATATAAATATAAATATTATCTTGTGACATCTACATTATACAGTATGCTGATGCTTGTTATTAAATTTCTTTCTGTGTTCTTTGATCATGTTGTGGATGGAAGAACTCTAAGCGACAACATGCTTACAGGATCCTTGCCAGTTGAGTTAAAGAAACTTAATAATCTGACAGAACTGTACGTATTAAGTTTAGAGAAGCGTAGATGTTATCTTTGTTCTTTCTATAATAATTCCAACTTTTGATCATTTCGGAAACAATCTCATGTTTTTGGCGACCTTCTCAAAATAATGCAAGTGTTACTTTTTAGTCCCTGACGAGTCATTTTAGATTTATAAAAAACAACACTTTGGATTATTTTGATACGATTTAATCATCAAAAGTTATTATTTTGAGAAGATCAATAAAAGCTGTGATTATTTATGCCAATTTTTGTGTGTGTATATTTAGTCGATTAAGCAGTAACAACTTCAGTGGACGACTACCTAATTATTTTCAGAATTGGACCAAACTTCGAGCCCTGTAAGTTGATTCACTTAAAAAACTTGCAAATCGCAACGTTCCAACTATAGTTCTAAGGTCTAACCCATCTTAATGGTTGTGTTGGCAGAGAAATTCAAGGTAGTGGGTTTGAAGGGCCATTACCACCTAGTATTTTTCTTCTTCATGATCTACAAGAATTGTAAGAAATTTTGTTTTTATAATTTTAGCTTTTAATCTTTTCATTCACTCGACTAATGAAGTGGAGTATTTGACCATATTTTTTGCAGGAGAATCACTGACTTGAATGGAGATGGCTCTAAGTTTCCACCTTTGGAAAATTCGAGAAAATTGACAACATTGTGGGTATTCTATGTTTACTTCGACCCCCTCATTCACCTCAAGAATTGTGTGTTGTTTCGGACACGATACAACACTTAAATACTTCCTTTTAAACTAAAAACTTGTTTTATTTCTATAAAATAGCCGAGTCACACTTGGACACCCTATTTGAGTAGACACTTAATCTGAGTAACATTGGTTATTTCCTCTTAGAAATAACATGTTTTGTAAAGTGAAACATAATTTGAGAATGTATTGTTGCTTTTTATTTCAGGGTTCTAAGGAATTGCAACATCACAGGAGTTATTCCCCCATATATAGGACAATATATGCCGCAATTGATCCACTTGTATTTCCTCTCCCCTTTTTTTCTTGCAATGGATATGATTGTTTTAAATGTTGATTTTCGATTTATATATCTACTTCGCTTTATTTTGAAGTGCTATTTATACACCTTCCTTGCTGTCTTGTAGAGATCTTAGCTTCAACAATTTCACCGGAGGGATTCCAGATAGTTTCCAACTTCTGTACTTATTGCGAAAACTGTAAGCAACTAAGACAGATCCTTAAACAAACCATAGACGTGATTGAGCAGCTATGTGGGTATCATGACCAAATCAATATTGTTTAGGAAAAAATCACATGAATAGTCGTAACTATGTGAAGTCTTGCTACTATAGTCCCTGATATTATAGGATATGCCTTGTCTGTACGATCCCAATTAACCAATGGCTTGTTTTTTTTTCCGCTTTATCTCTCACGTTACTTCCTCTGATTATCTAGCCAATTAGAGTTTGATATAAAAGACCATTTTGAGATTACAGCATTCATAGTTGGGATTACTATGAATAAAGAAAGACCATAGTTAAAACTATTAATAATCATGCACGAAAACGTAGACTAATGTAAGCACTTCTTTTCTTCTGAAGGCAACTTGTCCAGATGGTAACATATGACAAATTCTTTCATATCATGCATCGCATGCACGCCATAGCTGTTTTACCGTCATGCAGTAGATGGCAGTCTGCTTCAATGTGCCTCATTATGATGGATCTTACGGAGGAATCAAAGAATTACAAATTGCTTATGACAATATGGAACATAAAATGTGACAAAATTTTCATTATTGCTTGAAATTTGGTTATGCTGAGTTCATATTTCTCATTTATTGGAGGAACATATTCAATCTTTGTTCAAATGTACTGAATAGAATTAAACTGACAGCCTATTACTCATGGTCAGGTATCTGACAAGCAATATGTTATCTGGAGGTGTTCCAAGCTGGATCACAGACTCGGATGACAGTAGGTTTGGTCTTTCGTCAATGATTATACTTCTATATTGTTGGCTTTTTTTTTTTTGCTGCATTAATGAAGTAAATTTTGAAACATTCTGTTTATGTGTACACTGTACATTATTCTTTTACTTGTTTTCGTTCTCAAAACTTCGATTTTTTTTTTTTTTTTTTTTTTTTTTTTTGTCTCAGCCGTATAGATCTTTCTTACAACAATTTTGATGATAGTTATTTACCATCGCGTTGTGAGAAAGTAACTCTGTAAGTGATTTAATTCCATTACTATCAATATCATGTTGCAAATTCTATTATCCTTTTAGTATCCTCCATATGAAGAAAAATTAAATTCTTTCTTTTCTTTCTTTCTATTCAGAAACTTGTACAGAAGCAATGCAAGGGAATCAAACTTGTAAGCAAAAATAAAATTTTCATTTTGTTCACATGACATGGAGTATAATACATAGTATATTTGTTTGATCTAATGCGTTTTGCTGTATGCCTTTTCATAATGAAAATCAAAAAAGAGATTCGAGTGTGTGCATCAGAAGCTTAAAATGTTCTAAAGGTAAATTATTGGTTGTTCTCTAAATGTAGGCATGATAGTACTTCCTTTATGAAATAAATGAGACACTTCTCTCTTTTATGTGAGAATCGCGTTTCATTTATTTCAGAATAGAGGAAGTATGATATGAGGTTCCATTAGTCCGGTCCTTTCCATCCTCGAAACAATTTATTCACCTCTTTTCTACAACTTGAGCTTAGAGTTGTACATTTATGTTAAAATTTGTTCTCATTGTGAAGTTCGGTACTCGTTGCATATCAATTGTGGAGGACAAGAAACCAGAATTGGAAATACTACCTTTCAACAAGATGATGAGTTTGAAGGTGCTGCAAAATTTCTTCCAAGAAAAGCAGAGTGGGGATACAGTAGTAGTGGGGAGTTTTGGAATCCTAGATTTCCTTTCGCTAACTATATAGCGCAAGACAATTCTACACTAACAATGAACGATACAGAGCTTTACAAGCAAGCCAGACTTGCTGCTACGTCTCTGACTTACTACGCTCGTTGCCTAGCAAAAGGAAACTACACTGTAACTCTTTACTTCTCTGAGATTGTCTTTCGTAACAACAATTCATTTTGGAGTCTCGGACGACGATTCTTTGATATTTATATTCAGGTATGTTTCCAACAAAAAACTTTGCAAATTTATCTGAACACTTTGCACTTTGTATCTGTTAAATATGGGCCTAGGCCGCACTCATCACAAAGAGAAAGAATGTGAGACACTGACATGTGTTGTACGCTATACATCATAGCTTCAACACTCCCCTCACATGTGAAGTCCCTTTTACAATTAGCCCAGAGTACATTAACGGTCCCAGCTGTGAGTATGGCTTTGATACCATGTTAAATATGGATCTTGGCCGTATCCATCATAAGGAGAGAGAGTCCACTTCACAAGACTAAGGAAGTTGAACCTTAAAACCATATGGTAATAAGGGGAGTAGCTCCTTTGCCTTATAAAATGAACTCATTCTCTTCTTTTATTAATATTGGATACTCGCATGTGTTGTACATTATACATCATAGCTTCAACAATGTTGGTAAATATGAAAGTCAAACTTGGTTGAAAATAAAAAGTAATAGAGATAGTATTACGATATTTTACGTTCGCAGCATTTCATAATACAAAGGCATTGAATCTAACGCAGGAGAAGTTGGTCGTCAAGGACTTTAACATCGAGAAAGCGGCAAATGGAACCAATAAGGCGTTTACAATGTCTTTTCCACATATATTTGTTACCAATTATGTGGAAATTCGCTTCTACTATGCAGGAAAAGGGAGCTGGCAGATACCAGTAAGAGGAAATTATGGTCCTCTTATCTCCGCAATTTCGGTACAGTCAGGTGAGTAGTGAATCACATAGGGTCGTCTTAAACATTTTCGAGATCTTGCTCATCTTGCTCACATTCTTAATTAGATGGTCTGCATTCATGGTTTTAGGACTTCCCTATCACTTTAATCTAAGTAAGCTCTTTCGTAGATATTTCAACAAGTGACCAAGGACGGATGCACATTATGAACAAAGGCATACTTGAATATGATTATTTTTTAAAAATTCATTATTAATTTGAGATTTTTGAAAAAATTTGTATATCGATCACTTGAACGCAATAACAATTCACTCTTAATTGTTTTTCCTGCCACTTAACATTCTTGTATGCATCTGCCGTTGCAAGTTATTATAGTTTATACATGACTCACCAAAACATCTTCATCTGTAACATATTGTATGAGTTACATTAGCATAGTTTAAACCATATATGGCCTCAAATAAGGTTAATTTAACTGATAAGATTCTTTCTTGCTTACTCTTTGTAGAATTCGACCCTCCTTTTAACTGGAGAATGCTTGTGTGGATCTTAATTGGGATTATACTGTGTATCTTCGGTATTGTCCTTGCTATATGTTGGTGGAAGCGCCGTTTGGCAGAAATAGCATTAAGGGAACAAGGTGAGTCAGTGTGTTGCCTTAAGAAGGTTTGTCCCTCTTGATTTTCTTTTCAAAACCTACTTTGAACATTGTTAAATTGCTATACCTACTGTATTGAATCAATCAACTTTGTTAAGTAGGATATATATGAGCCATTACTTAAACGTACAAAATAATCTTGTACAAGTTTTCTCTTAAAAGACAAAATCTAAGATATGGTGTCTTGGTCTTGCTCAGATCTGCTTGGACAAAATCCGAAAATTGGTTTATACTCTTACAAACAAATCAAGACTGCTTGTAACAACTTTAATGCTGCTAACAAGATCGGACAAGGTGGATTTGGTTGTGTGTACAAGGTACATACATCTATCTTGCACTTGTTTTCATAGACAACTTAAGAGATGCATGAGCCAATTCATTCCTTACCCGGTAAGAATGATGGTAATTAATGATAACACATCGATGTGTAATTTGTAAGGATAATTCCATGTCAATGAACAAATTAATGAAAGTCCATCACTAAAAATGTATTCGAGAATGGACAAGCATTACCATGCATATTTATATGAAGCTTCTTTCACCAAATTTATTACCATTACCAACAATTTTTAAACACCAATGGAATAGGTATCCGAAAAACTATATAAGAGCTTGTATCTTTCTCTGTAGGGAAAATTGGGTGATGGTACTCGTATTGCTGTGAAACAACTTTCTTCTACATCATCCCAAGGGAACCGAGAATTTGTGAATGAGATTGGCATAATTTCTACTTTATTCCATCCAAACCTTGTAAGATTGTATGGGTGTAGCGTTGATACAAGACAACTATTCTTGGTTTATGAATATATGGAGAACAATGACCTTGGACATGCATTATTTGGTAAGAAGTTTATTATTTTGTATAGTTAAGGCTCTATTCACTTCAACATAAAAAAAAATGAAGCAAAAATCACTTTCAATCAATAAGAATCAGAATAAATAAATTAAAAACAGGTAAACAAGATAAGATAACATTTACAGAATCAATATTAATCAAGTTCAATAAGTAAAAATCAGTTTTCTTCTATAAAAATCAACATCAATCAGTGAAATAAGTTATAGTCACTAACAATCATTTTAATCAGTAAAACTAAAGTTAGTTCACTATAAATCATGTGAAGTGAGTAGGGCCTAAATTTATTATAATTTCGCAAGATTCTAATTGAAACATTTTGTAGCTGAAGGTTCAAATAATGTTCGGTTGAGATTAAACTGGCCAACAAGGAAAAAGATTTGTGTAGGCATTGCTAGGGGTTTGGCCTTCCTGCATGACGAATCAACACTTAAAATTGTTCATAGAGATATTAAAGCTACCAATGTATTGCTCGATCGTGACCTTAACCCTAAAATCTCCGATTTTGGATTGGCCAAGCTCAATGAAGAAGAAAATACTCATATTAGCACTAGAGTTGCTGGAACAATGTAAGTTGGCCTCTTTAAACTAGATCGATATTAGCTAGATACTTTATCCTATCCTCAAATTTCTAAAAACATCATGATTTCTGATTTCCTCCTTTTTTTTTTCCCTGTAGAGGATACATGGCTCCAGAATATGCAATGCGCGGTTACTTGACAGACAAGGCTGATGTTTATAGTTTTGGAGTTCTCGCATTAGAAATAGTAGCTGGAAGAAGCAACATGAAATTTCAACCAAGTGGAGATCCTTTTTGTCTACTTGATTGGGTAATTTTTTTTCTTTTGGTATCAAACGGCTAGATGAATTTTTTCATATAGCGTAAAATGTATCTCTAGGTTGATCCACAGATCTGCAGGAGCCCATACATCTCTCCTACATATAATCAAAAACTCAAAACCATAACAAGAGATTAATCAAAAGTTGACGAAGATTTGTAGTTGATTGGTTCTACATAAGTGTCCAAGTATGATCGTATGAGACGTAGCTATTTTATAGAAAAAAAAATCATGATTACGTCCTAAAATAAAGTCTAGAAGTGTATGTACCCATGTTAAAGTGCCGATGATCAAAATTCAAATATAGGTGCTTGAGATAAAACAAAGAGATAAATATAGAGTACTAGCTAGAATAAACAAAATCTAATTTTATTCCTACTCAGGCCTTTGTTCTTCAACGAAAAGGAAACTTGACGGAGCTAGTAGATCCAACATTGGGAGTAAATTTCGACGAAGAAGAAGCATCAACGATCATTCAGGTTGCGCTACTCTGCCTTAATCCATCTCCATCGCTTAGACCTACAATGTCAAAGGCGCTAAGCATGCTTGAAGGAAACATAGAGGTAGATGAACTAATTTTGGAGCCTAATAACTCATTTGGTCATGAGTGGATGTATGGAACATCTAAGAGTTGGCAAAGTCAGATGACTGAATCAGAAAGTTTAAGCCTAATACATTCTTCTGGTGCACCTATGCTCGAATTTTTGTCTTCAACATCTCTACATGATCTTTATCCAGTTGATAATTACTACTAATTATTATTCAAGCAACAGCCATGCACAATCCTGCATGAAGAACTCTTTTGTGATTGTGGTTGAACTTTTTGACAGACAGTAAATGTGTAATTTATCTTGTTGATGAATGAGGAGATTTTAGGAGTACAAAACTGGTCTTTTTCCTACGTATTGTATTGTGGGGTAGAAAAGTGGAGCCTGAAGTAGGTATAGAGAAGGAAAAAATTGAAGATGATGGAAGTTGTGACTTGGGAACTAGGTGGGCAATTTATGTGGTGGCTGTAAATTAATGAAGAGGGTAATCATGTCTTATACGTATTGTTGTTCGTCTGTACCCCCAAATTCAAATTCCTACTAATCTTAGTAGATACCAAACCAAACTGAACCCTTCAAAATTCTTACCTTTTACTATTGCAGTAAAAACATTGCACAAATTTTTTACACCCAGTTTCCTACTAATCTTTCTACAATGATTCTTAAAGCTTAAAGCTTTGCTAACTTGGTTATATTTGACTCTATATATGTATACATTCCTGGCCTATTTGAATTCTGACCAAAAGATTATGAATATCCCCCTCTTTCAATTTTGACATAGTTTCTGTTTGATCCTTGTTTTCAAGGTTAAAGCTCTTGTGTGCAGAGTATCCTTCAATTTGTTTCGTAATGAAGCTAATATTCACCATTATCATCATCCTTAGCGCTCCTTCTTCAATCTGTCGCGTAGTACTCCTTGTTCTTTCATTCTGGACGAACAATCTCTTGAGGGTGAATCTGAAAAGGCGGAAACAAAGGATTCAACGAATACAAACAGGTCAAGAAATGCTGTCATTTTTGCACAATATAGAGCGTAGGGAGAGGGAAACAAGTATAGTTCTCAATTGAGGATTGTCAAAATTCATGGCTCTAATCTTGAACTTCCCTCTACTAGTTGTCATTTCATCTAGTATCTCATAATCATCTCCCTCGTCGACTTCTGAATCTTCTCTTTCCTACACACACACTGACACACACACAAAATTGTAGCCAAATAACATCATAATATTGCTCTTATTATCTTACTTTTCTTCTTTTCAATAAAAGTTCTTCACAATGTTACTTACAGTATAACAGAATTGATATTCTGTTATAGTTAGAGTGGGTTTTGTCAGATTGAATTCTTTCTGTTGTGCTAGTTCTGAAGCAACACTATGGTCGAAAAAAGTACAGTCCTGCTACCATCACAGCTGGGATGATTGCAGCAAAGATATATGCTATGGGCACCTTGAACATGTCCTGCATTCAGTAAAATCAGATCCATAAAACAAGTTTAAGGTTCTAATTAAGGTTGCTTGGTCACCTTATAAGATTAGTTTGTTGTAGAAAGTACCTTGATAGCCTCTTGGAAGAAGAGAACAGTAATTAACATGCCAAAGAGCTCCCCAGCAACCCTTGTGCACCGACTAATGATCGTGGCAGCATTGAATATCGAAAGAAGAATCAATATAAGGCCGGTCCATACACAAACCCTAAGATTCAAGGCAATATTGAACCTAACAGTTGGTTTTGTACTACACCATATGATAGATTAGGCCACTAACATTATGTATCTATTTTGCTCAACTTTTTAAAATGTATTGCAGAACTTTTTCATACACAAACTTTTGATCTGTTTTTTGTCAGACTGTCTGATACAAGAAAATGCATAAACCCAAATTATCATGTGCTTATGCAATGTACAGAAATCGAAATTATACCATCCTGCCCAAGCTAGATAGAGTTGTTTTCCCAAATCTGGCCGCCCTTTCGCAAAGTTGTACAGATGAGAGTACATAATCACAGTTGGTTCTGCAACTCCTACTATCAGAAGAGGCTGTCCACCAAGTATTGAGTGAATGATCCCACATATTGCTGTTGAAGGTAATGTCTCAACCATGCTCAAGCTTCCATCTATATATGTGTACATAATATAATGCCAAAACAGACAAACAAAAAAACTATCCAGGCTACATGAACCCAACAGTTGGTTTTCTGCTACATACAATCCTTAAATATCACAGAGAGTTTCGAGGTTCAGTTAGTAACTATCCAGGCTCTAATCATCGCTCATGTTTGAATACTAAACCTTCCAATCAAATCAGTAGCTATGTGCAGACAGAATATGAGTTCAATAAAAATTCAAAGAGATAAATCAAACACAGACCTATGACAGACATAGAACCATATATAAATGTGCAACAGAGCAACGTGAGATAACAAAGAAACAAAAGAATGGCAATTGGCAATACCCTCCTCCTTTTATCCGGGCTTGGGACCGGCAATGAGTGGTAAATACTCATTGGCGGAGTTAAAAAGTTTTTTTTCATAGCTTGTACAAGCCAAACCTATGGCAGTTTGTTATTCAATATAATATCCATAAAAAGAACATCAAATCAGTCATCAAATTCCCACCTTACTTGAATGTTTATGTTTATGAGCTTACAAGTAAACTTTATTTAGTGCATGTTTACCAGTACTTGACTTGTCAACATTGGGATATACCAAGTTGGACTACTAATTCATTCCACTTTATTCCTAACACTTCCAGCATAATAGGCATTTTCACCACATTATGCTTGGGTCATCCTTTCGGATGTTCATTGCATACTCTACTGTTGGTCTCAAAGGAGTACCTTCCCATGCTGACAATCGGTCTAGTCCGATCGAGCCGTGAGACGGGCCCCGAAGGGGGGTTAGCTCTCCCTACCAATGCTGCTGCATTCCCTTATCGGTTAAGCTAGAACCACTCCCACCCAGTTGATCCAAGCATTGTCGGTATTTTTTTTATATGAATAGGTGCAAGTAGTTCCCATTATTATTGGTTTTTTTATTATAGATGAGGTACTATACTTGCACTTTCTTCAATTTATTTATATGGTATTTTTTTAGGCAACATGTTCAAGTATTTCTCCAGTAACCAAACAATAGCGAAAGTCACCATGAAAGTGTAGTTACTTAGTAAGAAATCTCAGTGTCTTCCCTTGGCATACCACAACATTTAGAGTCAACATAAGGTATTAAAGTGTCAAGTGTGTGTGTTTTACTTTACTTGCAAGCTTTATTACTAGATAAAGTAAGGGTTATTTACAGATTTTTGACAACAAATTCAAAGTAAAATAGATTGTGAATATTTATATAAATTGACCAAACTGCCAAGGGTTTGCTCTAGCTACATTTATTGCCATTCTGGAATTATAACAAAGACAAGAACTTAAACATGAAAGATAAAATTGCAGAAATAAAAAATGCCACCTTTAAGGTAAAAAATGACAAAAAAAAAAGAAGAAAATAACACATAAAAATGTACTTGTATTTAATAAAACCAATTGATAAGGGAAAAAGAAAGTTGGTAAAAATATAGACTTCTCTACCCTTTAAGGCAAAAATTGTTCAAAAACAAGAAACCTAGAAGTGTAGAGAAGTCAGAAAATACAACTATAGAGTCGAAAATTGTCTTCTCCTCTACACTTTAAGGCAAAAATTGTTCAAAGACAAGAAACCTATAAGGGTAGAGAAGTCAACTTTTGTTTTTTTTTTTTAAAAAAAAAATGAAGAAAAAGATATAATGGAGTTTTATCAGAGCTAAATGTAACAAAAAAAAAAGCTTGAGGAAAGGAAAACGTAAAAAAAAAAAAACAAACAAAAGCTTGAGGAAAGGAAAACGTAAAAAAAAAACAAACAAAGAAACATGAATGAAATCAAAGAAAGAAAAGTAAAGTTTGAAATGAAAAGATTAAGAAAAACAAAGATGATTTAACTACTACCTACGTATTAAAGATGATAATGAATAATGATGTTAATTACCTAATACAATGATGGATTGAACAGTACCATGTTGGAGGTATCCGATCAAATGTATGGCGATTGCGGCGTGTGCTCAGGAGACTCTGGCGTGTACTCAGGAGACAATGGTGTATAGTATGGCGATTGTGGCGTGTACTCGGGAGTTTCTGGCGTGTACTCAGGAGACTCTGGGGTGTACTCAGGAGACTCTGGCGTGTACTCAGGAGACTCTGGGGTGTACTCAGGAGACTCTGGCGTGTACTCAGGAGACTCTGGCGGTGTATAGTATAGTGATTGCGGTGTGTACACAGGAGACTCTGGCGTGGACTCAGGAGACTCTGGCGGTGTATAGTATGGTGATTGCGGTGTGTACTCGGGAGACTCTGGCGTGTACTGAGGAGACAACGGCGATTGCGGCAAGTACTCAGGGGACAATGGTGTATAGAATGGCGATTGTGGCGAGTATTCAGGGGACTCTGCTGGAGTATAAACTGGTGAAGACGACGGCATATATGAAGGCGACGACTGCGGAGAGTATTCAGTAGACGACATGTATGGGTGTACTGGTGAATCACGTAGTAAGTAATCTTTATAGGACTGTGCTGTCGAGTACTCTGGAGTTGAAGGTGTATATGAGGGTGATTCTGGTGAGTATTCAGGAGATGGCGAAGGTGAAGGTGATGATGGTGTATAGACAGGAGATGAAGGAGAAGATGCTGAACTTTCCATTGCTTTCGTTTCTATTATTTTCTTGAATCTTGGAGATCAGATCAATTAAATGTAGATAACATATTTCAGCTGCTTCTTCTTATTTAAGGCTTTGTTTAGTCGGTCTATAAGATTAACAAAGGTGAATTATATATGATTGTATTCGGATTTTGTGCTGGACTAGATAGAATCCTTGCAAATCAAGTTACTATAAACTGGTTAAGCTCTTATAGACTTACTAGAGTAGTAGAATTCTATTGTTCATAAACTTGATTTTTACCATCATGTGATACTTCGTAAAATATTTGACAACAAATTCAAAGTAAAATAGATTGTGAATATTTATATAAATTGACCAAACTGCTAAGGGTTTGCTCTAGCTATATTGCCATTCTAGAATTATAACAAAGACACGAACTTAAGCATGACAGATAAAATGGAAAATAAATAAAAAAAGTCACCTTTTAAAGTGAAAAATGGCAAAAAAAAAAGAAAATAACACATAAAAATGTACTTGTACTTATTAAAACCAAGAGTTTGTCTTGTAAGAGACCGCCTACTTTTAAATTACAATTAGGCAATGCTAAGCCCAATATTAAAGCCCAATAGTGACTAGGTTAATTTATTTCGGTCACTAGTTTAATCCATTTAGTTACTAGGTCTACTTTTATATTAAAATTAGACCGTCTCTTTTAATTATTTTTGTAAAACCAATTGATAAGGGAAAACGAAAGTTAGAAAAAATATACTCTTCAAAAATTGTTCAAAGACAAGAAACAATTATAGAGAAGTCAGAAAAAAACACAATTGAATTTAGAAATTACAAAAACATAAAAGAAACCGTCTACACTATGGGCAAAATAATACTACAACTATTGAGTAAGAAATTGTCTTCTCCTCTACACTTTAAGGCAAAAATTGTTCAAAGACAAGAAACCTGTAAGGGTAGAGAAGTTGGCTTTTTTTTTTTTTTTTAAAGAATGAAGAAAAAGACATAATTGAGTTTAGAAAATTACAAGAACTGAACCTATGATCAAAGAAATCAGAGAAATAAAAGAAAAGTAAAGTTTGAAATGAAAAGATTAAGAAAAACAAAGATTATTTAACTACTGTGTTAAATTGAGTTAGTTTGTTAATTACCTAATGCAATGATCGATCGAACCATGTTGGGGGTAGCCAATCAAATGCTCAAAGTCTCTGAATACTAACAGCATCATCAAAGAAAATAGTCTGTTTCATACTCTCAATCTTCTGCTTTTGAGCTAACCTAGCTTACTTGTTGCCTTTTCATCAACTTCTCCTTCCTTTCTTCATCAACAAATTCAACATTAACATTATTTTTTCGCTTTCGCTTGATCAGTAGTTCTTTGTCATCGCCCTTGGAATTCGATCGATGATAATAAGTTACTTCCTATCTTATTCAACTTATCAACCATCTTTGTTATCTTTTCTCTCTCGTTAACTTCCTTTTTCTTTTTGCATGTCCTACGTACTTCCATCATCATTGAAGCTTTTGTTAACGCTTCTTTCAGCTTATCATCTGCTTCTTGCATAATCCCTGTTATCTTTTCTCTCTCATTAACTTCCTTCTTCTTTTCGCATGTCCTCCGTACTTCCATCATCTTCTTCGAAGCTTTTCTTAAGGCTTCTTTCAGCTTGTCATCTGCTTCTTGCATAAGCAAACCACCGTTAAACTTATTGATCATTGTGATGGGAACGAATAGGGGAAAATGTATCGGGGGTAATAAAGCATATCAGGAAGAGTTTTTTTTGGAGAGATATATCAGGGTAATAAAGCATAATTTTGTGGGCATATACCAACCTAAATTTAAATTTTGTTAGAACGTACAAAAAAGTCAAATTCCCAGCCTCTAATTTCAATTAGTCATTAATCTTAAACCCTAACTAAGCCTTCTAATCCTAACACTATCCTACCACTAACCATAAACCCTAACCCAACAATTAACTTCATTGAGCTAAGAGCTAATGAATAGCCATATGTTACAATCTGGTTTTATACTATCTATTTTAATGTTCTAATATTTAATAAGCTCAAGGTTTTATTATATTCTCCCTATTACTTATTTTATTATTACTTTTATGATTGAAAGTGTTTAGTTTCATCAATGGCGGAAATTTGTGAAAAATATTCTTTTGAATTATTAAAAGTAATATAAACCTTTGGTTTTCAATACAAGGGAAAAAGTTGAAAAAAATATATCTTTTACACTTATGGCGAAAATTGTTCAAAGACAAGAAATCTATAAGTGTAGAGAAGTCAGAAAAAGACACGATTGAGTTTAGAAATTACAAAAACATAAAAAAAACAGTCTACACTATAGGCAAAATAATACTACAACTATTGAGTCAAAAATTGTCTTCTTCTCTACACCTTAAGGCAAAAATTGTTTATAAACAAAAAACCTGTAAGTGTACAGAAGTTGGCTTTTTTAGAAGGAAGAAAAAGACACAATTGAGTTTAGAAAATTACAAGAACTGGACCTATGATCAAATAAATCAAAGAAAAGTAAAGTTTGAAATGAAAAGATTAAGAAAAACAAATATTATTTAACTACTATAGTACGTAAAAGGTGAGTTGAGTTGTTAATTACCTAATGCTATGATCAATCGAACCATGTTGGAAGGTAGTCAATCAAATGCTCAAAGTCTCTCTTAATACTAACAACATCATCAAAGAAAATTGTTTGTTTCATACTCTCAATTTTCTGCTTTTCTGCTTTTCAGCTAATCTTATTTGTTGCCTTTTCATCAACTTCTTCCTTTCTTCGTCAACAAATTCAACATTAACATTATTATTTTTTCGCTTTCGCTTGATCAGTATTAGTTCTTTGTCATCGTCCTTGGAATTCGATGATAATAAGTTACTTCCTATCTTATTCAACTTATCAACCATCTTTGTGATCTTTTCTCTCTCGTTAACTTCCTTCTTCTTTTCACATGTCCTACGTACTTCCATCATCTTCGAAGCTTTTCTTAACGCTTCTTTCAGCTTGTCATCTGCTTCTTGCATAATCTCTATTATCCTGGATAGCTGCTTATGGATGGAGCCTAAATCATAATAACCACGAGAAAAGGAAAGGAGGGGGAAGGAGTTTCGCATCTTCCCCATTACAAGCTGATGCTGAGGCTCTGAGACCGAGCTTGAAACATATGGAGACGTTCAACATTACAAGCTTCGAAATTTGGACAGACTGGAAAGAATTAGTAAATTCGTTAAATAAATTCAATAGCGCTAATACGACAATTAGAACTAGTATTAGGAATATAGATGGAATGCTTAGTAATTTAGGAAATGTTAGAATCCCACATGTTAGCCGTAACAAGATTAGTAAAGCTCACAATCTTGCCTTAAGGATGATAAGAAAAGAGCAGCTTTAATTATATTGATTTTATCCTGTAAAAAAAATAAAAATGTAAGAGCACTATTTGAGTAATATGTCTCTTTTGTTTTGGCCTCCATTGACTTTTATTTATTGACATTAAGACAAGAGTTTATAGGATGAATAGACATGTGTTATAATCTGGTTTATTTATACTATCTATTTTAGTACTCATGGTTTTATTATATTCTCCCTGTGACTTATTTTATTATTACTTTTATGATTGAAAATGTTTAGTTTCATCAATGGTTGAAATTTGTGAAAAATATTCTTTTGAATTATTAAACAGTTAAGAGTGATATAAACCTTTAGTTTGTAATAGAACGGAAAAGGAAAGTTGAGAAACACCATTAAACTTACTCTTACTCATTATGATTTGTGATGGGGGAATGAAGTGCAAAGGAGGGGAAAGAGGGGGAATATGAAGTTTATATTCGTCTTCCTAAACCTAATTAATCCTCCAAAATTAAAATTAGTTTCTACTAAGAATTTATCTATCCCCAAGATAAGTCATTGTTCATTCCTCCAAAAGTTTATTTTGTCTCCAAAATTGCCTTCAAAAGAAGTTCCCTAACAATTAACATTTCTCGTAGCATAATCCTTAACATTATCATCATAAAAAACACCATAAACTGCCTTCAAAATGTTTCAAATCCTAGCAAGTTCATTGTCTAACTCCTCTATTCCCTCTTCAACTGGAAAGAACTTATAACGACGAATTTTTATCAGATTGTTCAAACAAGACTCTTCCCAAACTTCTTCTATATCGTCCACAATAACAGCTACTTTCTTGTGCGACAATACAACATCTAATGCTTTTTGTCCGTCTATGATGCAGTCTTCCCTACTAATCACCCATGAATTTTTCGGAAAAACAGTCTCAATCTTAAGCAACTTAATCGCTCCTTCCGCATAAAACCGACTTCCCATGGTATAAATCGACACATCAAACATTGTACTAACTTCTTTAAGAAACTCACGTAAACCAGACCTTAACTTCATCACATACTTACCATCAAAAATCTTGTACGCATCATCGATCTTTTCGATTCTTTTTCTTTCAATAGGCATTAATGTCTCGAATAGTATTGTATGAACCAACGTATGATCTAGATCAAGTAGCAAGTGAAGCTTTTTCTTGCTCAACAGACGTTGCATGTAGTCGTCTCGAAAACGGTTCATCTCTTCTAGTGTCATGGTTAAACAAGGGTGAATGAGGCTAAGCGTATACGATGTAGCTTTTCCATAGTTTTTTTTTCCCTCTCATTCTCTCTTTTGAAGATGATGGAAAAGAAAATGTAGGAAAGGAGGGAAGAATGAATATATTGCCCTACTGCTCATTGCTTTTCGTAAAAGGTTTTATACAACCAAGCTTTACTATACAAGTGGGCTTATAAATAATAATAAAACAACCAAACGTTTTAAGATAAAAGTGCGAAACTCTATCGCATTCTACCCCTTAGAAGTTACGCCCCGTAACTTGCTAAGGCTTAAAACTTGACTTAGAATTATTTACCAACTTTGTAATACAACAATATAAGAATAGTTGCTGGAAATGTAATAATAATATCATTAGAGAGATAATAACACTTTCAAAATAACTCTTAACCTTTAACAAAATAACATCTATTTCAAAATATTAATAATAGAAATAATTGTCTTCAATGCTAGATCAACATAATAAAGAAAGTATTTGAATAAGTACCAAAGGGTATAGTTTATGACAAACTGAAAATTTTCTAAAACTTGAGTAGGATTATTTTTCAAATTCTAGAATAATAAACAATTACAAATTGATACAATTGATACTAAAGGCAGGAATAGCAGGAACAGAGCTCCTGAGTTGAATCCAAATCCCACCCATATCTCATTCCTTAAACTCACTCACTTGACATAGCTCAGTGGTGCATGGAACAGAGCTACAAGCAAAAAACATCATCAAAGAAGGATCCAAACCTTCTTTGTCTCAATTCACAATGAGATAATTCCACAGGATTCACCCTAAGCAACAATTGTTTTAATCGTCGAATATTATTCAGTAACAACTTTTGTGTTTGTTGTTCGTCTGTACTCCCAATTCAAATTCCTACTAATCTTAGTAGATACTAAACCAAACTGAATCCTTCAAAATTCTTACCTTTTACTATTGCAGCAAAAACATTGCACAAACTTTTTACACCCAGTTTCCTACTAGTCTTTCTACAATGATTCTTAAAGCTTAAAGCTTAAAGCTCTGCTAACTTGGTTATATTTGACTGTATATATGTATACTTTCCTGGCCATTCTGAATTCTGACCAAAAGATTATGAATATTCTCCTCTTTGAATTTTGACATAGTTTTTGTTTGATCCTCCTTTTCAAGCTAAAAGCTCTTGTATGCAGATTGCAGTGTCCTTCCATTTCTTTTGTAATGAAGCTAACATTCACCATTATCATCATCTTTGCCGCTCCTTTTTCCATCTGTCGCGTAGCACTGCTTGTTCTTTCATTCTGGACGAACAATCTCTTGAGGATGAATCTGAAAAGGCAGAAATGAAGGATTCAATGAATACAACAGGTTAAGAAATGCTCTCATTCATGCATAATTTACTAATATAGGGTGTAGAGAGAGGGACACAAGTATAGTTCTCACTTGAGGATTATCAAAATTTATGGCTCTAATCTTGAACTCCCCTCTGCTAGTTGTCATTTCATCTAGTATCTCATAATCATCTCCCTCGCCGACTTCTGAATCTTCACTTTCCTACACACACACAAAATTGTAGCCAAATAACATCAAAATATTGCTCTTGTTATCTGTTTTTCTTGAATGAATGTTCCTCACATACCCTATAAGATAAGCTATGACAACGTCTAGGTGCACCGGCAATTTCCTCATACTCAGCAGCATCCAGTTCTTGAAGATGAAATGCATGGAAAAACTTTGGTAGAATGTGTTGTCGTACACTTATGAGAAAGAAGAACGGCAAGGGGAATAGAATTCCGGCAATTGGTATCCAAGTAATTCCAAAGCATATCAACAAGTATACAATTTGGAAAAGAGTGAAAGCAGCAATGGATTTGAAGGGCACTGATTCCACAAATGATGCATGAGGTTCTTCCAAAACCCTGCATCCATTGTATGTTAATCAACATGATGTAAAAATTTGTTTAGCATCAACTATTAGTTTTCGGTTTTCAAGTGTGGAAGGTTCACAAAGTAACAACCATGACACTCGATCATCAGAAAAACATGTTTCTCAAACCCTGACTAGTTTTCAAGAAACATCAAAACTAAAGTAACACTATGATATATATAGGACTATAGGAGTATAAAACTCAGGTTAAGGAAGGGAAGTTACTTGTATCGTCTGGAAGGTGTAATGAAAAGGAGGAGAATTCTCTCCCAAAACTGGCTTCCTGGGAGACTATCAATAGCCATATATGCAAAGTATCCCCAAAGAACAGAGGTGGGTACTAGCTTGATCACAGGCATGGCAAACATAGCAGCTCCTACAAGAACTGACTGTAAGAGGTTGCTCACTCTTTGTTCGTTGACTCTAACGGGCAAATAATTGTTAATGTGTTCAAGTTTAAAAGTATTGTTGTCCTTTCCTTCTTTGCTATCTCCTTTCATAACTGCCTGTTTCAGATCTTCCAACTCCCTCACAACTTCATGTGGCTGAAAACACACAACAATTGTCATGGTCCTATTCTCATACAAAGCTTGAAAAGAGTTCATAAAATATCTATATTACATCGGGATTTTGATCCATTTGGATGAAAACATCTTGCATCTGGCCATATATTTCATTGCTGGTAGCATTTTGCCTTATGCTGTCTTTGGCAGATTGTACCATTTTCTTCCCCATCAACTGCCATTATATCACATCAACATGATATAAGTAACTGAATTATGATAAGTTTGTAACAATGATATTATAAAAATTCACTTTGATGTTCTACATTTACCTGTCTCTTGAGAACAGCGAGGCTCTTTGTATGCATAGGAGATTGAGGAAGAACTCCATTTGATGGAGGGAGTCCGAT
This sequence comes from Beta vulgaris subsp. vulgaris, assembly GCF_026745355.1. Classification (NCBI taxonomy): domain Eukaryota; kingdom Viridiplantae; phylum Streptophyta; class Magnoliopsida; order Caryophyllales; family Amaranthaceae; genus Beta; species Beta vulgaris. Next base: position 51,229,681 of record NC_079210.1, read on the forward strand.
TATTCCACAAAGCAAAGTCTATAATAACATGGTGAAATAATTGAACATGGATATTAGTCACTCCATCAATTGCATTGAGATGGGAAGGTTTGTAGGTATTTAAAGATTTAACATACCGTAAAACCAAGCACCAAAATGTCATAGTGATAAGCAGAAGGTTTTTTCAGATTGAACTCTTTCTGTTGTGCTAGTTGTGAAGCAACACTATGGTCAAAAAAGTACAGTCCTGCTACCATCAGAGCTGGGATGATTGCAGCAAAGATGTATGCTACGGGTACCTTGAACATGTCCTGCATTTAGTAAAATCAGATCCACAAAACAAAAATTTGATAAGTATCATTCCCATTTCAGTCTAGAACAATAAGAAAAACAGCAATAAAACTTGGTAGTTGCATAATGAATGATTTACCTTCACAACAGTCCAATGATAAACAGATTCTGATTCCCAGGGCAGAGGACTATAAAGCCTTCGAGGCACTCCCTTCGGAATTCCAGAAGGAACACTGAAGGATAAAATGGTCCAAAGCACAACCATCAAAGGAACTCCATAATCTGCAATGAAGCCCCTCATACGACCTGTACCATAGCGCCATGACCTCGCTCTAGGGCTCTTTAAGGACATTATGAAAACACCAAAGGTAAATACTACCCCAAGCAATCCATTTGCATATCGCCACTGAAATTGGAATTTCTCTTGATGCATATCCTCATCTTTGGGAGTATGAAATTCACTTACAACTCCCTACAAGATGTCTAACATTAACACTCAAGTGAAGAAAACAACAGTTTTACAAGTTTAAGGTTCTAATTAAGGTTGCTTGGTCACCTTATAAGATTAGTTTGTTGTAGAAAGTACCTTGATAGCCTCTTGGAAGAAAAGAACAGTAATTAACATGCCAAAGAGCTCCCCAGCAACCCTTGTGAACCGACTAATGATCGTGGCAGCATTGAATATCGAAAGAAGAATCAATATAAGGCCGGTCCATACACAAACCCTAAGATTCAAGGCAATATAAAAGTTAAGCAACATTGAACCTAACAGTTGGTTTTCTACTACACCATATAATAGATTAGGCCACTAACATTATGTATCTATTTTGCTCAACTTTTTAAAGTATTGCATAACTTTTTCATAGACAAACTTTTGATCCCTTTTTTGTCAGACTGTCTGATACAAGAAATTGCATAAACCCAAATTATCATGTGCTTATGCAATGTACAGAAATCGAAATTATACCATCCTGCCCAAGCTAGATAGAGTTGTTCTCCCAAATCTGGCCGCCCTTTCGCAAAGTTGTACAGATAAGAGTACATAATCACAGTTGGTTCTGCAACTCCTACTATCAGAAGTGGCTGTCCACCAAGTATTGAGTGAATGATCCCACATATTGCTGTTGAAGCTAATGTCTCAACCGCGCTCAAGCTTCCATCTATATATGTATACATAATATAATGCCAAAACACACAAAAAAACTCAATTTTTTTCCCTAAACAAAAATACTAAGAAAAATTTCCTTGAACAAAAATTATTGAACTTGTACAAGAAAAAGTATAGCACCTGTTTCTCTGTTGAGTTGCTCCCCAAAGGCTATAACAGGAAGTGCAGAAGCAAAGAAAATGTAGGTAGTTGGAGCCAGTATCCTATACTCCAAAATCATAGGTTATATAAAACTAAATACTTCAATATACTCAAAATTTACAAAGTACACTTTCATGTATATATATATATGAGTTAGAAATTGGATTTGAAAAAATAGAAAATTACCCAATTCCAGATCTTATTCCTCCATGCCAATCTTGCTTGTAACATGTCCATCTTCCATTAAAATCATTTATAATACCATGAAATGGTCGCTTCATTTTTCCCAATTCCTTTGATCAAATGTTCCCTAAGACCCAAAAAAAAATCACCATTAATATTCAACATTTTCACAAAGAAACATAAAAAAAAACTACTGGGTATAATTTTATTTCTGTGAAAATCAAAATTAGTGAAAAAAAAAAAACAAAAGAAATTACCAGAAATTAAGATTTGTTACTGGGATTTCTGTGAAAATGAATTTTCTTTAAGTATAAAATTCAGTGATAAAAAGATTTATAGGACTAAAATGTATTCTTAAGAGTGTTCAACACATTCTAATTTAAGTGAATTATGGAAAATTGAAATGGGTTATAGAGTATATTCAGTAAAAACAAAAGTCTAACCTATTAACATTTGAAGATAAAAATCAAGGGTTGAAGAAATGAACCCAAAAATAGCAAAAAAATGGTTTCAAGAAAATTGAACTTTCCCAAGAAAATGGATTCAATGAAAAGATCAGATACGCGTTTTTCCAAAAGATTTAATTATTTTTTTGTCAGATACTTATATACATAACACATAAATAATAATACTCCTATACTAATTTATGAAAGAGAAATCAAACAAAAACAGAAACAAAGAAAAAACAGGATACCCATAAGTTCTCCGAAGAAAAAGCTTTAAACTTGGCTTGAATAATAACACATTTAAACCGAAAAATGTAGTAAATAAATGAAAACAAAGAAATAATAAATCACATTCAATTTTATGCTAGCTGTAAATATTTACTCTTAAAAATGAAAAATAGTGGCAAAAAAAGGAATAAAACAGTGTAAAAAAACTGTAAGAGAAAGAAAATATTACAATGTGGTGGGTATGCTAGAAAATTGAGCGGCCGGAAATCGGCTGTGGCGGAGGAGAAAAATGGATAGAAGTTATGTAAAAGCCAAAAAAAAAATTTTAGTTCAGTGTAGGAAGTTATGGGAAGGAAGGGTGTGCACTGTGGAAGTGAGGATTGAGGAGGCAGAGGTTTAAAAAGACCCGCGCTGGAAATATAGTGTGGGCCCTACTCAGAATTTTGGTTTTTCATGACTAATGAGGGTTTGTTAAAAGTCTGATAATTTGTTAGGAGTATTAGCTGTCACTCCTAACTATCTTGTGGATTGCTTCCTCTTGGTTGAAGGACGACATTTAGGTAATTCCACTTATATGATGATATTGGTATAGACCGGGAGTGTGTGTCAGTTGTCATCTCTCTTGTTTGCTAACAAACTGTTTGTTGTTTAGTCATATTTTTTTTAGTTGTATTAAACTGGGTTTTGAATTTTGATGCATTCGTCAAATCATGTTTCATGTAAAATTTGTGAAGGTTATCTGAAGGCTTATTTCTAGAACGTTTCATGATCTCATACCACATATTAATGTTCTTTAATTCAAAATTTTGATTATAATGGACGAAGAATGCCACTGCATAGTTTGCCAAGAAAGAATTGTTTCTTCCCATGAATTTGGTAATTTAGAGTGATAATTCGGTTATCTGTACAACTCAAGTTTTAAAGTTTACCTTAACATTATTATGTACATAATAATGGCAACATAGAATTAGACAAATTAAGTTAATTATTTCTATGGTCATTACTATTGGCGCTTATGAGTATCATCTAGCATGTGGGAATCAGCTAATGGTGGAAAAAGATTGAAATAGTCATTTTCAAACTCATGAATTTTGGTACAAGAGTACTCTTGAATGATAATTTCCATTTCATGCATATGGTCGAAGAGAGTAAAATTAGTAGTTGGAGAAATGAAAATCGAATGCATAACCAACCAAAGAAGTTTGGTGGCTTTTTGTCCTTTTTCTTCTTGAAAAAATAAATAATTTTGCATGAACATTCCCCGAGTTGCACAAATTTGTTTTTGGGCTCCTTACCAAATGTTTATGCCAAATTCTGATCAGGCAGAACTTAGCTGAGGATCTACAGCTAATGGAGATGCAATAACAAGGGATGCTAGCTACGGAATTAAAAGAGGATGCAAAGAGAAGACAAAGACACCAAGAAATGGTGACGCGGAAAACCCCAAGAAGAGGGTAAAAACCGCGGGTGGAATTGAGTCCACCAATCCACTATGTATGAAGATTACAACTTATAGCTAGCAGCTAGCAGCTTGTAGCTTGTACTAAATACACTTGTAAATATTTGTGAAAGTAAAGGGAAGTGTTCTTATGTGAGTGATGTTAATGAACTGCCTTTCCCCCAATACTTCTACTCCTATTTATATCCATCCATTTATTGTAACGTTGCTTTACATGTTTACGTTGCATAACTAATCTCCTAATATGCCATGATCTCCTAATATCAAGGAGTATCTCCACTTCTGTTTAATGACTTCGTCAACCCTATTTTGTAGGCGCAACAGCATTATTTGACTTGATCTTGATCAGTATCCAATGCTCTTTGAATCAAATTTATTCAACTCCCTTTGTTTCTGCTTGCTGTAGCTGCTATCTGATAACTTCTAGCTGGGACGGATGTATATCCTGCAGATTCAGCTTAGCAAAATTTTTAGGACATAACATTGCCCCTAACTTGTGATGCCAACCTAGGCGCAACTGAGTTAAAATCGCAAGTTACCATCCAAAACAAAATACTTGTTAGCAAAAAGTTCAAAAATAAATTTGTATTATCTTAGAAGATTTTTATCTTTTTCTTCGAGGAAAAACGCTTGTGGATAAAAATTTTCTACTTTAAAAGATAAACTCATCTAGCCTTTTGAAAAGATAATTTTCTTGGGAGAAGATAAAACTATCAGATAATTGATTACTTATCAACATAGAAAGATAAATTTTAAGCAACATTAAATACTTATCCGTTAGCTTAGGCTACCGTTGAGCTACAGTATTTAAAGACCTCTCAGCCCTTCTTGAACTTTACTTTATTCTCTGCGAATTCCTTTTCTCCTCAGGTAAACCTTCTCTCTTTCGTTTGTTTCCTCAAGAATTTTCTTTTAGATCTTTCTCTTTTTCTGATGGGCAGAGCTATAGATGAGTTGCTTCATCTGTTACTGAGCGAGATATAGAAGTGCTCAAAGTTTTAGGGGGTTTCCCTGAAAATACTCATATCATACTCCCCACTCCTACATGCAGACCTGAAATCTGCCCGGAAGACTACATTTGCTATTATGAACATCCTTTCTACCTAGGGTATAATTACGAGTTTTCTCCCTCACTAGGTCCTTTATGGAGGTTTTACACCTATCCCCTGGCCAGCTGATGCCGGCTTTTTGGAAAACTTGCTCGACTTTAGAGACCTAACTAAAACATGGCACAACCCTTTTCTTTAAACGAGCTTTTGACCGCCTATAGTGTTAGAAAATCAAACAAGGGTTTCATAACTTTTAGGGCTAAGGCTCCCCTCCCCCCATTGATAGAAGGCACAATCGCTTCTGACTCTCTATGGAAGACTAGGTATTTCTTCGTAGTGAAGGATTCGCTGGGCGAAGCTGGGAACCATCTAGTTGGGGGTTGGTCTAATAAAGGTACTTATCTGTTCAATTTGCGTTTTGCTCCTAAAAATGAATTAACTAGGTTCTTACCTTGTTTTTCTTGCAGGTCTTGGCCCCGTTATCTCCCAGATCCCTGAACAAGCTGAGAGATTACCTGAACTGCTCAAGTTTCCTGTTGAGGAACGCACCTTCGCAGCTCCTACCGAGGTTCTACCCTTAGATTCCAGAGCATCTTCTCGCACTAACTCGATGTCGACAGGTAATTTTAGTTGCATTTAGTTTACTTTGTCCAAATTTAGATAACTAGGCCTTTTCTCATTCATGCAGCTCCAGCAAGATCCAGTAACTTGTCCGACGAGGATGCAATGGACAGGCTCAAGAATAGGAAGAGATCAGCTGCTTCTTCTGGGCAGTCTCAGATTGAAAGAGTTCCTCGCAAGAACCTACGCTCATTCCATCCCAACCACCATTGACATCACGACTGATTCTCCTAGGGATGAGGTCCTTGTGAGCTTTCCTGCTGACTTTCTAGCTGAAGAAGGTCTAGAAGGTGGGATCTGGCCTGCAGCTGACAAGCTCGTATTCCCAGCTGCACAAAAGAGGTTAAAGGGACAGGACCCTGAGGTCATCCTGAACCATGCTGTCCAGCTATCCCTACAGGTTAGTAACATCTTTTGACCTACTTTAATAAGAAAATGATTAATGCCGCTTATACTTATGATTTTTATTGCTTCGCCAGCTTTCCCAGAGTTGCATAGCTGCCAGGGACAGCTTGCGGACTGTTGCTACCCTCAGGATAAGGTGGCTCGTCTGCAAAAGGACAATTTGAGCCACCAAGCTAAGCTGGAGAGGGAGAAACAGTCCGGCTGGATGCCTGAGAGCAAGTTAGCTGCTGAGCAAAAATTAATGGAGAAAGAGAGGCTGGAAAAAGATGAGAAGATAGCTGAGGCGGAGAGGAAAATGCACGCCTGCTGCAGCTGTAGAGAAGCTGAGGAGAGGGCTTTGACATTCAAGCTGAAGCAAAAATTATGAAACTGCGAAGCTGATACCTGATAAATTCAAGAAGCTGGAGACAAGGGTTCAACTTTTATATGACAGTTCCTCAAGCTGGACTCGATGGCTGCCTTGGAGGCCTAGCTACTGGTGGAAAGCAGATGACTCAGACAATCTACAGCTGGATCTCCTCCACTCTTAACCAGCCAGAGGGTGCGCTCCAGCTAGCAAGGACGAACTGTTGGTGATGATGCCAGCGTAGCTTCTTAGTTTCTTAGACTTTATCAGCTTTCTTTCTGGAACATTTAGTTTTAATTAGCTTGGACACTTTTACCATTGCCTACGGGGGCAATGCGTTTTTGTAAGAACATATTTCCTTTTAGCAATTTAATCGTTTGAACTTATGCTTTGCCTTTTGATCTTAGCTATTGATACTTTGATAAATACTTAAGTTACATGCATGCTTTTTGATCTTAGATATCAGAACAACTTATTTACCTGGGGTAAGTGTTGTTCAACTTAGGTTGGGCCCGTTTCCTTGGTGCTACGACCATCAGCTAAGTTTGGGTGAACTAACCCTTAGCTGCTTGATGCTGGTGCTACGACCTTGTAGCTGGATCTCAAGATTCCAGCTACCCACCTGGGTGCTGCAACCCCTTGCGTTTACCTGCGTATGAAGTGGACTTTAGATGGCTTGCTGCTACGAGCATAAAATACTTAAGTGTTAGACAAATTAAGTTGTTGTTTACCTGGTGGACCAATGCTTTGTGCAAAGCAGTGGTTGCCTTTAAAGATTCTGGCGTCTTTGGCCCGTAGTAACCTGGTAGTGCCCCAGGTTAGAAATGATATAGCTTAAGGTGAGAAGCGTTCCAGCTTCTAGGTATGCTTTTCCATCTTTAGTAGTTAGCGATAAGCTCCTTTTCCAACTACTTGATCGATTAGATAGGGGCCTTCCCAGCTGATCCCTAACTTACCTGCATTGCTCTTGGGTATTCTGAAAACTTTCCTTAGAACCCAATCTCCTACCTTGAATACTTTAGCTTTGACATTCTTGTTGAAGCTACGAGCCACTATTTGCTGTTGTGCAGCCATTCGTATTAATGCATTATCCCTCAATTCTTCGATGGAATCTAGGTCGTAGCTAAGCTCTTTGTCGTTGGCTTCAGGAGTCATCAATCCATATCTAGCTGTAGGGACAGCTACTTCCGCAGGTAGCACCGCCTCGCATCCATACACAAGTGAAAAAGGAGTTCTTCCTGTGGCGCCTCTTGGTGTTGTTCTGTTTGCCCACAGCACCTTAGGTAGCTCTTCTACCCATCTTCCCTTCTTAGCTTTTAGGCGCCTCTTAATGCCATTGATAATTACTTTATTGCTGGACTCAGCTTGTCCGTTAGCTTGCGGATATCTAGGTGTGGAAGTTATCAAGCTGATGTTCCATTCGTGACAGAATTGCCTTGTCTTGTCACTTATGAATTGTGATCCGTTATCACAAATGATTTCGCTGGGTACCCCGAATCTGCAGATAATGTTAGTATGCAAAAAGGATATTACTTCTTTATCTCTCACCTGCTGGAATGCCCCAGCTTCGATCCATTTGAGAAGTAGTCCGTGAGTGCTACATGAAAACTTTTTGCCCTGGAGCTACAGGAATTTCCCCACAATGTCCATGCCCCACCTCATGAAAGGCCAGGGTGTTAAGGTGGGGTGCAATATCTCAGCTGGCTGATGTGTCATGCCTGCGTGTTTTTGGCAGCTTTCGCATTTTTGCACATACTTCTTAGCATCAGCACGCATGGTTGGCCAATAATACCCGTATGCTAGGATTTTGTTTGATAAGCTTCTTCCAGCTGCATGAGACCGCATTCACCTTCATGGAACTCCTTGAGGTGGGCTCCCATTGGTCTTTCTAAGCACTTTGTAATAGATCGTAGCTGGCGCAAGCTCTTTTGAATAGAGTGCCAGAAATAACATGATATCTTGTGGCTTTCATTCGCAGCTTCCTAGCTTCCAGCTTATCTTCTGGCAAGATGCCCCTCTCCAGAAAATCGATGATTGGCTGGGTCCAGCTAGTGCTTCCTGCCTGGTTGTCATCTGTTTGCACCATGTTTACCTCTTTGCTGATAGCTGGCTCAGCTAGGTGGGCTATAGGTATTGATTTGAAATCGCATTTTCTGAGTGCTGATCCGAGGTTAGCTAGGGCTCGGCCTTGGTATTCTGGTCCCTTGGGATCTGTTTATGCTGAACTCTTCGAATAACTTGGCTTTGTCTTTGGCTAGCTCAGGTAAGAGGCCATTTTAGAGTCTTTAGCTGCGTACTCTCCATTTACCTGGCTTACTATTAGTAACGAATCACTGAAGACACGCAAACTGTTAGCTTTTAAATCATGTGCTAGTGTCATACCTGCATTAAGGCCTCATATTCAGCTTCATTGTTGGTAGCTTTAAAATCGCAGCAGATAGCGCGTACTATCATGTCCCCTTGTGGCGACTTTAGCACTATACCTAGACCAGCCCTCTGAAGTTTGAAGATCCATCACATACAGCTGCCATGAGCCTGATTTACCTACTTTGTTAACGTGGCGCCTTCTTCTTCAGCGGTAGCGCTAAGTCAGGGCTAAAGTCTGCCACAAAGTCAGCTAGGGCTTGCGATTTTATAGCTGTCCTGGGTAGATACCTAATGTCATGTGCACTCAGGGATATGGCCCATTTGGCCATTCTCCCTGAATGCTCAGGTTTTCGTAATACTGCTTTGATGGGGTAATTAGTCATAACATGAATGGGGTGAGACTCAAAATAGTGCCTCAACTTACGAGATGCCATATATAAAGCTAACACTAACTTTTCAAGTGATGTGTACCTGGTTTCAGCATCCAGCAAGGATTTGCTAACGTAATAAACTGGGAGTTGTTGATTTTCAGCTTCCCTGGCTAGTACCGCACTTACCGCTTTGCTGCTAACAGCTAGATACAGCTGGAGAGTCTCTCCTGTGGATGGCTTTGATAATAGGGGAGGTTGAGCCAGGTAGGCCTTCAGATCCTGCAATGCAGCTTCATGCTCATCTGTCCAGTTGAATCCTTTATTCTTTTTTAGCACGTTGTAAAACAAGTGGCACTTGTCGGATGATCTGGATATGAATCTGTTCAGTGCAGCTACCCTTCCTGTCAGCTTCTGGACCTCTTTCAGGTTTCGCGGTGACTGAATGTGATTAGTGCTTGCACTTGGCTGGGATTGGCTTCTATTCCTCGCTGGGTGACTATGTAGCCCAAAAACTTGCCTGCTGGGACACCAAGGAACACTTGCTAGGATTGAGTTCATCCCATACTTCTTTAAGACTTCAAAGGTTTCTTGCAGGTGGTCCACATGATCCTCTGCTTTCTTTGTTTTGACCAGCATGTCATCTATATAGACTTCCATCGTGTCCCCCAGCTGCTTCTCGAACATCTTGTTGACTAGCCGCTGGTAGGTGGCACCCGCATTTTTTAGCCCAAAGGGCATTACCTTGTAAGCAATAGATGCCTCTTTCAGTCATGAAGGCGGTCTTTTCTTGGTCTGCAGGATCCATTAGTATCTGATTGTAACCTGAGTACGCATCTAGGAACGTTAGCCTTTCATGGCCAGCTGTAGCGTCCACAATGCATCAATATGTGGCAGCGGGAATGGATCTTTGGGCACGCCTTATTGAGATCTGTAAAATCGATGCACACCCGCCATTTGCCATTTTTCTTTCCAACAACCACCACGTTAGCTAGCCATCGGGATATTTGACTTCTCGGATTTTGCCAGCTTTGAGTAGCTTGTCCACCTCTCGTTGACTATCATTTTCTTTCTGGAGCAAACTTCCTTCTTTTCTGCTTCACGGGCTTTGAGTTGGATCGACGTTTAGCTTATGGGTGATGATGTCAGGCTCAATGCCTACCATCTTCATGGCTCCACGCAAAACAGCTTACATTTTTCTTTAAGAATTCAATAATCCGCTGTTCTCTCCTCAGCTGGCAGGGATGCCCCAATCTGCACGGTCTGCTCTGGCTTTGCTGGGTCCAACGCCACTTCATCTACATCTTGATCTGTTGGCTTGGCTGGCGCTGGACCTTGCTGTAATTGCTAGATAGATTCCTTTTTTGCTTTTAGAGATATGCTATAGCATTCCCTAGCCAGCTTGCGATCGCCCCTGATTTCTTGTACTCCCCACTTGGTAGGGAATTAATAGTCTGGTGATAGGTGAAGGTACAGCTCGCATTTTGTGGATCCATGGTGTCCCCATTATGATGTTGTATGCTGAGGGACAATCTACCACATTGAACCTGGTTTGGAGGTTGACTCCTTTTGCATAGGTGGGCAATACGATTTCTCCGAGCGTTGTAGCTGGCTCGCCATTGAACCCGAACAGAACGGTTGCTTTCCTGAGGATATCAGCTTCCTGCAGCCCCATGCTTTCTAGAGCACTTTTGAAAATGATATTAGCTGAGCTGCCATTGTCTATCAAGACTCGCTTCATGAGGCAATTGCTGACGGTGAGAGAACGACGAGGCCGTCATGATTATCAGCTTCTCATCTCCATCTTCTTCGTCGAAGCTGATGGTCATGCTTCTGAGCTTTTTCTCTTCAGCACTCCTCAGCGGGCTAGGTGCATTTTGGAACCTTCTCGAGACTCTCTTGGCTGCAGAGTATGTTAGTCCACATATTTCTGAACCTCCAGAGATAGAATTGATTACCTTATCGTGCAGGGGCTCAGGTGGCGGATGAGGCTGTTGCTGGCTGGGGCCAGCTTTATCTTCTTGCTGCCCCTTTTCCCCATCAAGTGCTCGAGATAGCCCTTCTTGAGCAGCCAGCCACCTCCTTTTTGAGAGCATTGCATTCTTCTGTTCGATGGCCATGGTCGCCATGGTAGCTACACCACTTGGTGGTGTCCTTCTCGCTGTCTGGTCTGTCGTTTTGCGAGGCCACCTAACTGTGGTTCCCAGCTTTTCTAATGCGTTTACTACGCCTCCTGCATCCACGTTAAAACAGTAGGAAGCAATGGAAGGGTAATCTTGTTAGATGATTTACCTGTGGCCTTGCTGGCTACGTTATTACTTTCGCGCTTCTGATATGGCTGATGGCGCCAATCAGTCTTCTTCTGGTTCTGGGATTTCCGATCTAGCTAGGCTCGCTACGTACCTGGACGCCTCGTCCTCCTCGACACGTATCTCAGCCATAGCTCTGGCCCTGACCTCTTCGAATGTGCCACATGGGTACCTGGTCAATTCATAATACAATCTAGATTTATAGGTTAGTCCTCTCCTGAATGCTTCGATAGCTGTGGGAACATCCAGGTTCTTGACAGAGATCATTTCCTTGTTGAATCGATCAGGTACTGCCTCACAGCTTCATTGGCTTTCTGGGTGATGCGGTATAAGTCGCCGGTGTGCTTCTCTAGGATCTGCTGCTTGCAAACTGCATATAAAACTTGTTAATTAAAGCAGCAAAATTTTGATGCTACCTGGCTTAAGACTTATCAGCCATTGTAAAGCAGGTCCAGATAGGGTGGCCCCGAAGGACTTGCACATGGTGGCTTCTAGCAGATGCTCAGGAATGGACAGAGTCCACATCTTCTGTTTATATTGAGCCACATGGTCATAGGGATCCGCAGCTCCATCATACAGCTTGTGAGGCTGGGTCACGTTGATCTTTTTGGGAATCCTGGCTCTTGCGATTTCTTCCACGAAGGGGGATTGGGCGTAGCCATCAGGAGATTCTTCAGCCACAGGGGTAGGTGCTCCAGGTAGCTTCGTCAGCATGCGAAGTATTTTCCTGTTCTGAGATTCTAGGAGCGCCATTTTCCTGCTGTGGGATCAGCTTCATCTGCTTCATCGTCGGATCTAGCTGCTCCATCTTCACCTTCGCTGGCCTCGGAATCTTCGAGATAAGCGCTTTAGGAATTATGTTCCGGATACGCTGTTTGGGTGTTTTGTTACTTTTGACAGAGTCCAATCTTTCTGAGGCTGTCAATGGTCTGCTGGGCCTCAGATTGAGTGCGGTGAAGGTCCTCCTGAGCCTTCAGCAAAGCCGCTTTCATTGCCTCAGCAGAATCGTCAGCCATTTCAAAGTTGGGTTGAAGTGTTTCTTTTTTTTGAGATTTTGATGAGAGTTTAGCTGTAGAGCCCCACGGTGGGCGCCAAACTGTTTATGCCAAATTCTGATCAGGCAGAACTTAGCTGAGGATCTACAGCTAATGGAGATGCAGCTACAAACAACTAAAGATACTAGCTACGAAATTGAAAGAGAATGCAAAGCAAAGACAAAGACACCAAGAAATGGTGACGCGGAAAACCCTAAGAAGAGGGTAAAAACCGCGGGTGGAATTGAGTCCACCAATCCACTATGTAGGAAGATTACAACTTATAGCTAGCAGCTAGCAGCTTGTAGCTTATACTAAATACATTTGTAAATATTTGTGAAAGTAAATGGAAATGTTCTAATGTAAGCAATGTTAATGAACTGCCTTTTCCCCAATACTTCCACTCCTATTTATATCCATACATTTATTATAACGTTGCTTTACATGTTTACGTTGCATAACTAATCTCCTAATATGATGCCATGATCTCCTAATATCAAGGAGTATCTCCACTTCTGCTTAATGACTTTGTCAACCCTATTTTGTAGGCGCAACAGCATTATTTGACTTGATCTTGATCAGTATCCAATGCTCTTTGAATCAAATTTATTCAACTTCCTTCGTTCCTGCTTGCTGTAGCTGCTACCTGATAACTTCTAGCTAGGACGGATGTATATCCTGCAGATTCAGCTTAGCAAAATTTTTAGGACATAACACCACACACTTTGTTTTCTCATGATGAACATGATTAAAGGCAATAGCTAAGGTTGCCTGATTATCACAAAAGAATAGGACTAGTGTTCAAGTTTTTTCACCTAAGATTCTTGAATAGCTGCTTAATCCATATTACTTCACATACAGTCATAGCAAGAGGCATGCATTCAAATTCAACTATTGACCTTGGAACAACACTATTAATTTCTTAGACTTCCATGTAAGAGGAAAGTTGTCTAGCATGATAAATTGATAATCCATATGTTGATCTTCCAATATTAGTGCAACCAGTCCATTAACTATCACAATAAGCTTGAAATTGGGTTGCAGACTTAGTTGCAATAAGAAAACATTGCTCTCTTGATCCAACTAGGTATCTAAGGGCGCTTTTTGCAGTTTGATAGTGAACATAGGTCGGATCATGCATGAATTGGCTCAAGACATGCACATTATATGCAATGTCTGGCCTAGTATTAGTTAAGTAAATTAACTTGCCTATGAGTTTATGATATATCTCTGGATTATGGAGAGGTCCTCTTGATGATGTGAGTTATTTCACATGAGTGTCCATAGGAAGTTTCAAAGGCTTGCACTACATTAATCCATAATCTTCAAGAAGGTATGTGATTATTTTATTTTGAGACAAGAAAATGCCTTGAGTACTCCTATCAACTTCAATTCCTAGGAAGTATTTCAAGTTTCCTAGATCTTTCATTTTGAACTCAATGTTAAAAAATTGCTTTGATTGATCAATGCTTGTTATGTTGTTTCCATTAAGAATAAGAACATCTACATAAGCTAGGATCGCTGTAATTATAGATCCTTCTTGCTTCACAAAGAGTGAATAGTTAGCTCTAGATTATGTAAAACCATCTTATTTCAGTGTTGATCAAGCTTAGTGAACCACTGTCTTGGAGCTTGTTTAAGCCCATACAGTAAGTTCAGGAGCTTACACACCATTACATTGTCAATGCTGGTTGTGACAACTTCTTTTAGTCCATGAACATCAAATCTGAACCCCCTGCTTATCATACCTAGATGGTAACTTCATATACACAGTCTCTTCAACATCTCCATGTAGGAAAATATTTCTCAAATCCATCTGATGTGTATGCCAACCTTGTATTGCTGCAACAACAAGGATTGACTAACTGTAGGCAATTTTACCACAGGGGCAAAAGTACTCTCCCATATTCTAGGCCATATTATTGCCTATTTCCAAGAACTACAAGTCTAGACTTGTATCTAGAACTTTGCCTCTGAGGATCAAACTTAGTTGTATACAACCACTTGCACCCAATAGGATGCTTACATTTAGGAAGATCTATTATTTCCCAGGTACTGGTACTCTCCATAGCTTCTAATTCTTCATAATTCATTGCTTTCAACCAATGAAGTTGTGCTTAGCTACTCTAAAGAACTTGGGATCTTGTGCTTTCTCTCTATTTTGCTCATAAAATAAGTGTATTGATTAGTCACTTGAGTTTAAGTCACTCTTTGAACACAATTAGCTCTTACTTGATAGTCACTATGCTAAGCAGGAGCTCTATGTTCTCTTCTAGATCTTCTTAGAGATCCCTTAGTAGGAATATAGTATCGTTTCCAGTGCCATCAAGTTCTGGACCATCACTACTTTCAGCATCAGTGATCTCCTCATTTATCACATGTTTTCTTCATCAAAGCATTCATTCCACACATACTTTCACTCTTGGTTTATGAGATGAACAAACCCAAAATATGATATGGATATATGTTTTCATGATATTTCCAATTTCTAGATACAAAGGACTACTCAAGTAGTAAGATTATGAAGCTTGTATCCCTTATGTGTGTTTGAGTATCCAATGAAAATACATGGAGTACGCCTAGCACAAACTTCTTCTTCCTTTCAAGGTCGTAGGCCATGGCCAAACGACCAAAGCATTTCATCCCTGCTATAGCTTGGTTTTCTTCCTATAGCACACTTCATATGAAATTTTAACCTTATGAGCAACACTTATAAGTTGCTTTTATCAAATAATCTCCCCGAAAGTGGAGAGGAAGTAGACTATGCTCTTGCCATTACAAAGAAATTTCTATGCCTTCTTTCAACTCTACCATTATGTTGAGGCCTATCAGGGAAAGATGTTTGATGAATTATTTCTAATTTTACAAATTAAGGTCTACATTGTTGTCATCAAAATCCAATGCATTATCAGACCTTATAACTTTCACACTCTTCCCGAGTTGAGTCTTAACCATGTTCACAAAATTCTCAATCGCACTAAATGCATCTAATTTTAATTTCAGTAGGTGAACCCATGTCACTCTTAAGTAGTCATTTACCAAAGTGAGAAAGTATCTATGCTTTCCCTTGTAGCTCACTTTATAGGGTTACTATGTATCCATATGCATCATTTCTAGCAATTCACTTCCCTTGACTAACTATTACCAAATGACAATTTTGTGAATTTAGCTAAAGGACATTTGATAAATACATCCTGGCATTCACCCTTCACATCAATGGAGTCATTCATATCAAGTTTTTTCATAAGGGTATGGCCCAAGTTGTGATGCCACAAAGTTTCTTTTCTTAATTGTGGGATATTTCTGATCACACTAGGAATCATAATGCAATTTTGAGCATTTATAACTGCCTTCTTTCCATTTCCCTAAATGGTATTAGTTGTTTGTTCTTTGATTCTCTGAAGAGTCTTCTCCACTGGTTCATTCAATAGATAATAAAGACCATTTTCACTCTTTCCTACTCCTCTTATTTTCTCAGTCACAAAAACTATGATCAAGCAATACTTACCAAGAAATAAGACATTGCACTTCATATCACATAATTTGTTCATAGATAACATATTTATGTTTGAAGGCTGGAATATATAGAACATTATTCAACCTTATATTGCTTTTAAGAATGATAATTCTGTGTGATATTTTGGAAGTTTCACTAGTTGATAAATTAATCAAAGAATTGTCTTTAAAGACAATAGCATGTTCTAACAAAGATAAAGTGTTAGTCATTTGATCTGATGCACTAGAATCCATAATAATCCAAGCATCTATTTTTCATAGAATCAGTAGAAAACCATACTTGAGTAGTGTATATCCATCTCATCTTCAGTATCTTCACCTCATGATGGGGTAGATAGGAGTCTTAGAAGCTGCTCAAGCGGTTGAGCAGTAATTGTAATGTTGCTGCTAGAGATAGACATGTAGTCACTCTGATTTTGAGCATTTGGAACCACTTTAACACTAGATTGCTTACCATTTCTCCATTTTTACTGACCATATGAGATTTTTCCTTTTCCTTTGTTGTAAGACAGAGTCTGGTTTATTGCTTTCTTCTTTGGAAATCCCACTACAAACCAACAATTTTCCTTTGTGTGCCCACTCTTGCTACACATAGTGCATTATGTAGGTGTTTGTATGCTGCTTGTAGCCCGCTGCCCCTTTACCAACAATTTCCATTGAAAGAATTGGAGTCATCATGAGAATATTGCTTCTGTGAGCTCTATAGACTGTCAAGTCAATTCAAAAATTGAAACAACTTGTGTTCATCTTGCTGTTGAGTAAGAGCCTCAATGAAGATAGTTATCTCAGTAGTTAAATCAATAAAAGGAGGTAGAGTATTCAGAGCACCCGCTTCCTCACAATGACATTTCATCATGGTGTAGATACATAATCGTGTCTGATTAACCTATGATAATTAATACCTCGTTCTAATTGGTCCGTATCAAGGCATGAATAAAGAACGAGCCTGAAATAAAATATTTTAAGCCTAATCTATTTTCTAATTTTAATGACCCATTTTCGAAAACTTTTTTTTTTATAAATAGCTTTACTAAGTCTACTTTTCAAAACGTTTTAAAATTGCCCACTTTCTAAACATGTTTTGAAATAATTTTAAAATAGTGCACCTTCGAAAACGTTTTTCATAATATAGTTTTATAAAAGCACATGTTCAAAAACCTTTTAAAATAGTTTTATTAAAGCACAACTTCTAAAACCCAATTTCTAAAACCTAATTTCTAGCCCATTTAAAATAGTTGCAAAGTATCTTTTATCAAAAATGTCTATCTTTATCTAAAATCTTTTATAAAATCTTTTCAATAAGAATCTTTTTGAAAACCTAGTTGTTGAAAACCTATTGTTTTCCAACAACCTAATCAAACCTATATAAATCAACCCTCTAAATCTCGAATCACCAGGCATCCTATAACCCATTACTCTCACCTAGGGGTGTTAACAAGTCAGGGCGGCTCGCAACATTGGTTAAGAAAACAAGCACCAAACTTATTTTTTTTATAAATAGCTACTACTCCTTACCTCAATTTAGAGTTTGATTTGGTACCTCCTTGGTTGGAAAATAAACTTTGTACTCTATTTTTTTAACAAAAGGAATAAAAAATTAGGATTCTTTTTTTTTGTTTTAAATAAAGAATTACTACAAATCTAAACAAAGAAACTTTATAAAAAAGATCTTTGAAACAAAGCAAAGAACAAATCATTTAAAAAAAATTATCTCTCGAAAATTATATAATTCATATGAATTTACGTAAAAACAAACAATTTTTTAAGCAAAACATGAAGAAACAATATCTTTAAAGAAAAAAATACATATAATACAAAACGAAAATTTATATTGTAGAACAATAATAACAAAATTAGATTTTTCAAACATTATAAAAAATATATACATTGTAAGAAAATAATTGAATTCAATAACATGAAGGACATGAAAATATTAGAAGAGAGAGAATAGAGAAAAACAAACCCAAAAAAAATTAGGATTTTTAACTACAATAATAAAAATGTTTAATTTGCTCGTTCTCTCGCAATAATACAAACTTTTGATTATTTTTAATAATACAAACTTTACATCAAAATTCCTCCAATAGATCGATCAATTTGACTTGTAACCGGTAAAACAGGTCAAAAAAAATTACAAAATCATCTTTCTTCTTTCTCCCTCCTCCCCTCCTCCCCCCCCCACCCACCTGAACCACCTCAACTTGTTACCTCCTACAACAAGTTAACGACCGTTATTGGCCTACTGGAGGAATTTTGATCAAAAGTTTGTATTATTAAAAAATAATCAAAAGTTTGTATTATTGCGAGAGAACGGGTAAAAGTTTGTATTATTCTTGTTAAAAAATCCAAAAAATTACTTCAAAAAAAAAAAAAAAAGGAGAGATAAGAAGTTAGTTGAAAAATTAGGAGCATCAATTGTTTCATAAAAAAAAAATCAGATTTGAAATTTGAAATGAAATTTTCATTTGAAATTCAAATAAAAATTTTGGAAATACATATTTGGGCTTAAACACAAACACCAATAAAAAGCTGCCACATCACCAGTGTATGTTTGGCCTAGGGGTGATAATGAGCCTGACAAGCTCGCGAGCAGCTCGGGCTCGGCTCGGTCAAAGCTCGGTCAAAGCTCGGCTCGTTGAAGCTCGGCTCGAGACTTAAACGAGCCGAGCCGAGCTGGGCAAAGCTCGGCTCGTAAAGCTCGTGAGCAGCTTGTTTATTATTTTATATTAAAAAAAATATTTATATTAAAAAATATTTTATATTAAAAAAATTTAATACTAATTTATATTTTAATTTAGATTACAAATTATATATTTTAATTTGTGATCCAACTTCACCTCTACTCCGCTAGGCACTAAAGTCCCACATTGGTTAAGAAAACAAGGATCAACCTTATTTTCTTTATAAATAGCTACTACTCCTTACTTCAACTTAAAGTTTAATTTTGTATCTCCTTGGTTGGAAAACAAAAACTATACTTTGTTTTCTTCATAGAGGAAATGAAGTATATTTTTGAATAGTTGATTTTTTAATACTTAAAATATTTGATAATTTTTTCTTTAGCAAAACATGGAGTCCCACATTGAAATTTTAACAATGCTAGGAGGGATTCCAAGTTATAAAAGCATATGTAAACAAAACAAGGGTATAATGAGTTTTTTTTCTTAACAAAACATGGAGTCCCACATTGAAATTTTAGCAATGCTAAGAGGGATTCCAAGTTATATAAGCATATGTAGAATGAGTTTGTTTATCTTAAACAAAACATGGAGTTCCACATTGAAATGGGGATAGTGAGTTTGTATTTCTTTAACAAACCATGGAGTCCCACATTGAAATCTTAGCAATGCTAAGAGGGCAATCAAGTTATAAAAGCATATGATGGGTGAGTGAACAAGCTCACCTACTTCGAGCCAAGCCGAGCTCGCGAGCCGAGCCTAAACGAGCTCGCGAGCCGAGCTCGAGCCCCAAATTTCCATCACGAGCCGAGCTCGAGCTCGGATCTCCCAAGCTCGGCGAGCTTACGAGCCGAGCCGAGCTTGGGAAATTTTAAACGAGCTCGAGCCGAGCCCAGTGCTATTCGGGCTCGGCTCGCTCGATAAGCACCCCTAGTTTGGCCCACATACATCGAGTGTATGCGTAGCCTTTGCCATCTCTCTTCTCTCCAAAAATTGCCTAGAAGTCCATAATTTTAAAAGTATCATAACTAAATTGAAACACATGAAGTAAATGATTTCTAAATTCTAATTAATAAATTTTAACGAATGATTTCTATCTAACTAACTTTTGTTAATGAAGTCTATGAAAACTTACTAACAATTTACAGCCTAAAAACGAAATGCAAAGAATATAATCCATATAAAAAAATCAAAAAATCGATATGTAAAATATGAATAATTAGGTATGAAAGAGAATGTACGAGGAATATACTATCGGCTCGTTTGGTAGTCGTTAATAAATTGCGGTAATGCGAATGGATTTTAAGTGTAATTTTACATGGTTGCTAAATACAACCTCACTTTACTACTACAACCCTACAAAATATCTAAAATACCCTTAACCTTAAAATCCATTTCTCTCACTAACTACTCCTCTCTCCACTCCTCTCTCTCTCCTCCTTCTTTCCTTCTTCTTCGTCCTCTTGAAGATGTTTATGATTCAATATTAATTTGTACCCAATTCTCCATCATATGGGGCGATTTCCCCATTTCTCTCTCTAACAACTCCTATCTCTCCATCTTCCCTCTTCGTCCTTTTCTGATGTTGAACAAATTGGGGCTGATTCAAGAATAATTTGTATCCAATTCTCCATCTTTTGGGGAGATTTGCATGAGTGATTGTGTTATTGGCTTCGTGCAATGCGAATTGGGTCTTGATTTTTAACCAAATTTCATGACTTTGGCGCAAATCGGTTAGTTCTAGGGTTTATTTTTTTGAAAAATTCTGGCTGGTTGGCGCAAATTGATGCGTTTTGCTAATTTTTTGATTGATGCGTTTTGCTAATTTTTTGATTGATGCGTTAGTAAAGTGAGGTTGCATTTAGCAACACCCTAATTTTATTAGGTAAGTACCCATAAAATTTTCATGGGAGGCTTTTTTTTCTCCATTAGCAAGCAATCTCACCCCTAAACTTGTTTTTTGTCTCTAAGGGGAAGCAATTTTCATTACCACTCATTACCACCTACAAGTTGGTATTGGATGGGAATGGGAATGAAAATTCAAGAAGGAAAGTAGTCACTTTAGGATAAATTGCATTACCATGGGAATGTACAATGATATTCTTCACAAATGTTTTGAGTATTGGTCGATGGAACGTGATTCCTCTGCATCCCTTGTATGTTTAGCATGGCAATCTAGATTGATGACCGTATTGAGAAAATGCTCGTCACAGTTAGGAGTTAGAACATACTCCCTCCGTTTCAAAATATAAGTCGTTTAAGGTTTTTGCACATAGATTAAGAATTTAGTTAATTTTAGTTAGATTTGCATGGGTAATAAGAATTGACATTAAATATTATATTGATAATACCAAATAACCTATAAGCTTATCTTGATAATATAAAATTGCATTTAATCTTACATTGATATTGTAGAATGCCTTATATTTTGAAACAAATTCTTCTAGCTAAAATGCCTTATAATTTGAAACAGAGGAGTATTATCTCAGACCGACCATAATGTAAGACTAATGTTTTCAAGAGAAAGGGGGATAAGCACATCTGAGAGGGGAGTTATAAGGATCACTTAGGTATATTGATGGCTATGATTGGTATCGAAGAGTTTTTGTAACCATAATTTTGGTATATCGAGGGCTTTGATAGGTATTGACCCAGTTTAGGAATTAGCGAATAGTT
Organism: Beta vulgaris subsp. vulgaris; assembly: GCF_026745355.1. Classification (NCBI taxonomy): domain Eukaryota; kingdom Viridiplantae; phylum Streptophyta; class Magnoliopsida; order Caryophyllales; family Amaranthaceae; genus Beta; species Beta vulgaris. The sequence goes on from NC_079210.1 coordinate 51,250,945, forward strand.
CATAGTTGTTAATTGATTATATTAACTGGTTTGACTAGCTGATTGTATAAGTTGTATCAATAAAAGTGTTCGATAAGTAAGTGGATAGCTGATTGCAACTTAATTGTATAAAATTACCAATAAGGATATGTACATCATTTATTATTGTACTTTTATTGTTTATAAATGCAATTTTCAAGAACCTTAAGACATAAATGTAATATTCCCCACTCATTTTCAAACTTCTAATTTCAAAAAATTCCTCCCCCAATTTTTGTCAAATTCAATTTTTTGAGCATAATCAATTATTTAAACCTTTCTTTACCATAAAATCATATTAGAGGATTGGCTAGTGAAATTTTCTAATATGAATAAAATCATTAGTTTTGTCCTCAAATATCTTTTTACCTAATAGGGCCATAACAAATTATTGGGGGCTATGTTTAGAATTGAGAAATTTATATAAGATAGCTAACCCAAAATTGTCGGGCTTAT